>NC_140960.1:73904839-74114839 GCF_014529385.1 Adiantum capillus-veneris | reverse complement strand
CAGAGCCTCTCTCTCTCTCTCTCTCTCTCTCTCTCTCTCTCTCTCTCTCTCTCTATACTAAAGGCGCACGTAGAGAGGCATAACCGGTGTGCATGTCTCTATGCACGCCGTTAGTACTGTGCATCGATCAGTGTATGTGTGAGTGTTATAGAGAGAGGATGTAAGGCGGGGGAAAGAGAGAGAGAGAGAGAGAGTGAGTCTTTCTTTTACCTTATACTAACAGCGCGCGGAGGTGTTTTTTGAGGTCAAAACATGGTCCACGCGCGCCTTTAGTAATGGGAGTCTCTCACTCTCTCTCTATTTAAATATGCTAAGCTATAGAAAGGAGAGAGAGAGAGAGAGAGAGAGAGAGAGAGAGAGAGAGAGAGAGAGACTCCTCTTTTTGTATACAGTGAAATGGCTAGAACAAAAGCCACTGCAAGGATGGCAGGCAAGGGACCAGGATTAGCAGCTAAGGCAAGTAGCAGATTTGCAACCCCAAAGAAAAGACCTGGAAAACCCAATAAAATTCTGAAAGGTCCAAGGGTGAAGAAGTTACAAACCTGCATGGGACTTTTCAGAGAAATAAAAAAGGCACAGAAATGTGTAGATTTATGCATACCAAAGCTGCCCTTTCAGAGGATGGTGAGGTCCATATGTGAAGAAGCTACCTGGGGCACCAAAAGGTGGAAGGTGGTGGCATTAATGGCTCTACAAGAAGCAGTAGAGGACTTCCTACTGGAGTACTTCAGTGACATCACCATTGTTGCAGCCCATGCCCATAGGGTTACTATAATGGACAAAGATAGTGAGACACTGAAAAGAATAAGGTGGAGGTATGACAAACTACTAGTCCCCAATGTCTGCAGGGATAAGAAAATGAGGGAAATTTTGTTATACCCCCCTGAGCTAGTGCCACAACTCATAGTTGTAGATGTCACACATGATGTGAATACAAGGGCAAGGGCAGAGACTATTGCTCGCCAAACAGATGACATGAGGGAAGTAGAGCTTAAGGAGAAAGCAAAAGTAGCATTGGAGTCCCAGAGGCAAACAGAATGCAATGTGACCCTGTCCATAGAGGCAAGCAATCAAGAAACTCTACTTTCAATGAAGGATGGTTTGCTTGCAGAGATACCATTTGTAGATGGAGCCAGAAAGCTAGCTCTGGAAAAAGTGGACAATAATTTATTGCAGAATCCAGATGCTCAGATTTCAGACACAATTATCTATGCTTGTCTTAAGTAAGTGTTACTATCTTGCTAGCTTTGAAAACTCAGATAATAGGTTTGCTAACTCAGGTAAACTATCTGCAGCCTGATCAAAAGTCAACTCCCACTGCACACCCACACAGATGTGTTTCTTCTTGATCCACAAATGTCAGTGATTATTAGACAAAAGAACAGTCCATCTGGGACCTTTGAGAGTTGGTTTCTCCACTGTGCTATGCTGGAAGTTACTGTCATCATCTTTCCATATGAGAACAACCATCACTGGAGTCTCATATGCCTTGATGTTGACCAACCAGCAGTGTGGGTGTTCAATTCAATAAAAGGAACCCACCCTAAAATTAGGCTGTAAGTGTTTTGTATCAGAAAGTGTTTCTTATAGATATCCATGTAAATTTGAGGCCTCATGCTAACATCTTGACGCTGCTTTGTGCAGTTGTATAAAGAGGTTGTTGCTTGCCTATGGCAAGCTATGTGGAAGGTATGAACTATACAAGGCCCCAATCAAAGATTTACCTGTCCCAAATCAAATAGATGGAAATTCTTGCGGCTGGAGATGTCTTCTCCATGCAGAATGTCCTGCAAAGCTACTTTGCATTAAAAACTTTCATGACTAAGGTAACCATTTGGCAATGCATTCAGCCAGTTTTGGTTTAGTTTATAAAAGAATTCTCACCATGTGGTCTTTCAATTTTGTAGAGTGATTTAAAAAACTACACATATGATTATTTGCAAAGATACCGGGTAAGTTTAATACAACACCTGCTTACTATGTCTAGCCCAAGAGAGCTTGAAGATAGCGGCTTGGATGACCGCACTATTGATATGACAATACATGACGTGCCACCACGACAAACCCCTGCATCCGATACAGTGGAATCACAACGGGCCGAGGGGGTCATATCAGCAGAAGATGAAAGAGCCAAGGATGAGGAAAGGTCAAATGAGCATATGGAAGGTGCTAGTGTACAACCAAAGGAGACAATGAAAGAGCCAAGTCAGCCAGTGGAGGAGCCAAAAGAGCCTATGGATGAAACCCAAGATGAGGAAAGCAGGCCTATAGATAAGCAAAAGGATATGGATGAGGAAAGCAGGTCTAGGGATGAGCAAACTGATATGGATCAGGCAAGGATGTATGAGGCAATCCGGTTAACCGAGGGAGAGGAAAAGACCTTGGAGGAAACCTTGAATGAGGCAGAAAGAGCCATGGGGGAGACCCCTGATGAAGATGTGAATGATGACTATGAAGATGTGAATGATGAAGCTAAAGCAGAGGAGAGCAACAACGACATCAACACTACAGAGACCCAGTATGGACCCTTGCTACCTGTAGATACGGTTGTTCCGGTAATGTCTATTCAAATATGACAAAATATATTCAGCTTCTAACTACTTATATATACTTGTCAACTTTTACAGAGGTTGATTATCTTGGACGTCAATGGATTGCTGCTGATGCGCGTGCCTCTCGGTGACACAGAACCCTTTGAGGATTTGCAAACGTTTCGGATGGGAACTTGTCGAGTCGTGGTTCCTCCAGGAACCAAGGAATTTATTCAGTTTCTTCTTCCGCGCTTCAGAGTTGCCATATGGTCTTCAATGCAAAGGCAAAACTTGTCACCACTAGTTACAATAGTTTGCAGTGTATGCGGCGCTCACACGTCAGATTTTGCCTTTTTGTATGATCAAAGAAAATGCGTTACCGTTGAGGGCCACTACCACCCTAAAAAACCACACTTACCTCTTTTGTACAAACCGTTTAGCCAAATCGGTGTACCCTTTGATGCAACTAATACACTACTAATTGATGATACTCCTGAAAAGGGAGAACTAAATCCGCCGGGAACAACTATCTCATCACCTTCTTTCGAGGGGCATTCCTTCGATTTTTACCTTGAAGACATTCTGATTCCATACTTACAGAAATTGTATCTCAGTCCATTGTTCACGGACGAGTTTGTACTTTCTAATGAATTAAGATGACTCTTCTATCATGTCTTTGTCTTGTCTAACATTGAGAGAGAGAGAGAGAGAGAGAGATTTGACATGGTAAAGAAATGTATTTCAAGCACACTTTTTCACAGGGCACAATTGACAAATGAGCTCAATAAACTTCATGTATTGAAAGTCATTTGTATACACTTGGGTTCACAAGAATATCTGTTACATTGACACTACTTCAACCCGACCATCCAACTCTTTGCACAAAATATCTTTTTCCCTTCGCCGCATCACCTTACGGCTAGCTAGGAAAAAGGAAAAATCTGATAGGTCCCTGTCCATTGACTCTTCAATTATGTCATGCCGCAAATGCTGAAGACTGCATAGCTCCCTTATTGTAACCACCAACAGTAGGCCATGCTCTTTATCAATCACTTCCACATCCACAACAGGATTATCTTCCAAACCTGCAGAAACCTGGTCCATAGGAATGTACTTACCATTGAGCATTTGTGATCGCATATACCAAAACGAGAGTAACAGTGATTGGCTTGCAATCATGTACTTGACAACTAGAGTATCAAGCGCGACCTCGCACCGTAAACCAATCTCTTCCTTTACATACCATCCTCTGTCAAGAAGTTTGTCACAGGATGACTGCTGAAATGACTTGCACATGAACATAGTTTTCGTAACACGGATGTTGTAGCTATGAAACAACTCTATGAAGAGTGCAACAAGACAAAAGTTTGCAATTCTAACCAGTTTGGTGGGAATAGAGCTATGTAGAGACCTCTGTATATCCTTGTAGAGCTTACTTCGCATTGCCTCCACCATTGTTTCCTCGAGAACTGGCCAGTCCACAGTGTTCCAATCGGTTGGTAGAGGCACTTTCACCAACATGCCATTCTTATTCCCTGAGTTGAGTTGGTAGAAGTGGTCATAAAAAAATATTCCCTCATTAGCCAAGCTTTTGCTGCTCCTCCCTGAATACTGTAGAGAACCAATGTGGGCATGAACAACATGGAAGAGGCCTATTATGCACTCCACAGGCTCCCATTGCTCATAAGAAGAGGGATAAACATCTGCAATATATATAAGAAGAGTTAAACTAAGAGTATCAATAAGTAAAAATGACAAATCTAATGTAATTGAGCTGTGAAGAATGGAGACATTGCTCATAAGAAGTGGGAGAAACATTGTAAAATATATAAGAAAAGTTATAATGAGAGTATCAGTAAGTTCACATGTCAAGAGTACTTACAATTGCAACGTGGTTGATGTATATCTAATACATTTCCACCATTTGCTATCACCTCTGGATGGGTAAACACATGCTGAACAAGAACTTCCTTTACAGATCTTTTGCCGATTTCAACTTTGAAATCCAACACTCTGGCCTTCCATGTTGAGCGGTAAACGTTGATACCACTAGACCTCTTCGGTCTTCTTGGTTGCATGAGGACCCATGAACCTTGTTTATCCTTTGTCCAACCCATTGGTTCTCTGCACTTATTGAAGTTGATATTGTAATTGAGGATATGCTACTACTTGGCCTTCTAGGCAAAGTGCAGCTGTTGGTTGTTGGTGTGAGAGACAGTAAACACCTGGAGCTTCTTGGGCGAGAAGACGTGGAAGCCATAGCTCTCAGAGAAAAGCTTTAGTGGAGGGAGATTCACTTTGAAAGAATTCTAATGGAGGGAAAGTGTTTTAGAATTCCAATATCTTGTGCGGGCTTAATGGTCACCCTCCAGTACGTTAATGACCATAAGAGAATATCAGAAGTGGGACCACATGCAAGCACCTAAAATCTCGGTAAAAGGAAGGAAATTACGATGCTACAATCCTAGATTCGTGAAAGTTTTATGTTATTTTCCTATTTTTTGAGTCTTTCCACGTACTTTCCTACGTAACGTAGCCTTCGTGCTCATTGGACGCGCTCTATTTTTCTCTCTCTTCATATGGCCCTCCAAATGACCTCTGAAATTTCCTAATGCCATGTCAGCAGGGGCAGTTTTTACGCCTCCCTATCAACGACAGAGCTGTCGTTGCTAAGGGAGGGGGCAAGCTATTAATAGCCTTGGGCTTTTTGCATGAAAGGATTCGAGGAGGGAAGTGCGAGCTAGGTTGGAGAGCTCAGGGGGGTAAGATAGCTGGAGAAGCGAGGAAGGAAAGGAAGCGAAGCTCCCTCTCTCTCGCTCTCATCCTTGGCTACTAGCAAACAAGAAAAGCCGCTCTCTCTCTCTCTCTCTCTCTCTCTCTCTCTCTCTCTCTCTCTCGGCCATGATCACGAGAGGGCATGCAGGATCTTGAGAAGCGAGGAGGAGAAAACAAGAAGGTCATTGCATGCGAGAAGAACGAGGGCAAGAAGGATTCGAAGCAAGAAACGAAGGGAAAAGGGACTGGAAGCAAAACGCGAAGAGAGAGCTAAAGGGTGTGAAAGACGGAAACAAGAGGGGAACGATCGTGTCTTGATGCCGTAAGAAAAGGGTAGAAGCTCGCAAAAAGGGTGAGCTCGAAGCTTGAAGCTCGTAAGAGAAGAAAGGCAAGCTCAAAACCAGGCTTCAGCATAGCAAGCAAGGCAAGCTTTGAGAGCTCAGAGCAAGCCGAGTAGGAAGGAAAATCGGGAAGTCTATAGCACGACGAGGCAAGCAAGGCTCTCTCTCTCGATCTCCAATCAAGCTAAGCAAGAAAGATAACGAGGGTAAGGAAAGCAAGAGGAATAAGGAGCTTGAAGAGCGACCAAGACGAGAAACCTGTTGAAGTAAGCAAGCACGCTTGAGAAGGCGAGAATCGAAGTAAGCAAAAGCGATATAAGAAAATTTCTGGCACCATCATCAGTTTGAAGTTGATTAAGCATTTTGTTAAGTCCGGTGTCGTTAACGACTAGGCTAATCCTATAAACGGGAGCTTAAACTCCTAGTTAGCAGTTGATCCAAGTGACGGTGTTGTTAATGGCCCGCCTTGGCTAAGGACTAAGCTGTAGTCGAAGTAATATTCAAATAATTGATGATTCCGGTGATTGTCCGAGCTGTCAGTGTTTGTTGTTCTTGTTCTCTCTCTTTCACACCTCCCACAGCCAAAGGTCCGGTGCCTGCTAGGCTCATGTAGCGAACACATATCCCCCGACATCGTTGTGTATAACAGTGTCGAAACAAAGCAATCAAAGTAATTGGATAGCTCAGCCTGCATGGGGTCCGTCCGGTCTAACATTATAAAAGGCTACTTTCATTACATCCTGCTTACAAAATGTGATGTCTCTGCTGTACAATCGATAGAATTTTTCTCCATTCGGTGCGAGTCCGCTGGAGAGGAAGAAGAAGAAGGAAGAAGAAGAAGAGACGCAATGGTTTTCTTCTTCTTGTTCCTCTCTTCGACCTCTTAAGATACAGGTAGGCCCTTCTTCCTCTCAAGACGCTTTTGTGGGCACCTTCTTTTACAGGGTTTCCGCCATGCTTGACGGCCAGGGTTGCCTGCTTCCTGTGCGCCATTTCCACAGCGACAATTCTCCCGTCATGATCTCGTCTTTGTCAGGTCTCTACCCCACCTGTTGTGCAGAAGCATCTGCCGAAACCAACCCTAATTCAAACACTAACCCCCTCGCTCTCCAAAGCCCAGAGGCTCTCTCTTGGTCTCTTGTTGCAGAGGTGGATCGAGAATCTAACCAAGGTGAACTTCTTGACTTCAACATTAGCAGGTCTTGCATTGCCTCGCCTCTTCCATTTGAAGAGGCTGACACGACACAGGCATGTCCGAACATTGGAGTGGTTGCGGAGAAGGGTGCTATATCATCCATTTTTTCAGATTTCAATTGCTCATCAACTAGCCCAAGCAGATCTGCACTGGTGTTTCATTCCTCGCCTATGCAGGTGGTTGAGGCAGGCCCTGCACAAGCAGGGAGCAGCTATGTTGAGATTGAAGGAGTGGTCTCAAGACACTGTCTGCTGGCAGAGGTTGAATCGAGATCATCAGACTTTACCAGATCTGTGCAGGAAGAGGGAGGCTCTATCAAGGTTATAGGTGGGGATGAAATGCCTATGGAGTTTGCAGAGGCTGCATCAAGCAGTGTGATACAGAGAGATGCATGTTTGAGCAGAAGTGTGGGTGATGGAAGTCAGATTGGAGGGGCTTTGATAACTGCAAGTTTGGGCAACTGTGATCAGGTTTGTTCAGATGGCACAGAGAGAAGCTCGGGGGCTGCACACGCTGGCATTTTACAGGATGTTAACAAGGATTTAGATAGCAAAGAAGAACTTCTAGAGTTTGTATGCGCATCAAAGAACTGTATGGACTCAAAAGAGACACAAGAGGCCTCTTTAGAGACTGCAAATGCAGAAAAGGTTCTTACAAAGCATAGTTCACGCGCACTTTTAGCCCGGCACGGTTGGAGGTCTCCATGCCGAGATGCAAACGGCTGCAAGAAGATGAGAGTCATAAAATGTATTGAGACATCTTATGAGAGTTTATCAACAGGTGCATCCACAAGCGCAAAGCGAGAGACGACATCTAGTTCAGCAAATGATGAACAACAGGATTATTTGCCAGGTCTTTTCAATGAATGTGCTCTCAGATGTTTTGCATTTGTTCCTCTTTGTGATCTTGGCAGATTGTCCCGGGTAGGTAGAAAGTACAGAGACCTTGTGAAAAGTCGATTTATCTTGGAGCTGCGCCGAACCTATGGCATGGTTGAGCATTTGGTCTTCACTTATGCAAGTGGTCCTGAAAATTGGACAGCATATGATGCAAACCGGAAGGTGTGGAAGACTTTACCACCTGCCAATGAGGATCTTCGTTTTCGTTCATCAGACAGAGAGTCCCTTTCTGCTGGCACACATGTATTGTGGTTTGGTAAAGTAGTCTTTGACTTTGTATATTACAGGTATGATCTACTCACAAACAGTTGGGATACGGGACCCTCAATGAAAAATTCTCGATGTTTGTTTGCCTCAGCAAGCTGTGGTGATATTGCATATGTTGCAGGTGGGTTTGGTCCTGCTAACAACAGTGGAGCCTTGACTCTGTTGAGAAGTGCAGAGAAATACAATTCAGTGACCGGTCAATGGGAACTACTACCCCCCATGTCCACCCCTAGGCACAAGTGTGCAGGTTTTTTTATGGATGGAAACTTTTATGTTATTGGTGGGAGAGATGCTAACCACCAACCAATCATGAGTGGAGAGGAGTACAATCCCAGCACAGGTGTGTGGAGGACCATACCGAACATGTACTTTGCACCAGCAGTTCATCGTAGGGGCATGCTCAACCCTTCTCCTCCTTTAGTAGCAGTTGTTAATAATCAGCTGTATGCTGTGGAAACCACTACAAATGCCCTGAAAATCTACAACAAGCAAAGAAACACATGGACTGATGTGGGCTGTCTTCCTGTTCCAGCAGATTTTCGCAATGGATGGGGTGTTGCTTTTAAGGGCCTTGGAGATAGGCTATTTGTTCTGGGAGATCAGGAGGGAATTGCAGCCTTTTGCTGGCAGCCTGGACCTAACACCTCAGTACCAGACTGGCAACTGCTTTCTCACAGAGAAAGGGGAGTGGACAGCTTTCTTTACAACTGTGCTGTAATGACATGCTAAAATCATGCTTTGCACATTTCCTTCTTCAAAAGGATCTCTTACAATTCATTTGCTTCAAGGTCATAGACGTGACGTACATCTAACAGATTCGTGTCTAGAGAGGACACAGCTATCACAGGTGGTTTCAGATTGGAAGGAGCAGAAATTGTGCCACATGTATTTTAAGGTTGCACTGGAGCGGCAAAAGAGGGCACTTATCATGGATATTAAATCTTTGATTTTTGTTGTTTTCTGGAATTCTGAAACAGACGTATGCGCTCTTTTTCTCCAAAAGAGCTAAAAAGCATTATATTTTTATGTACAAAGTGGTGTTACTCATGTATAATATACCTGTGTCGATTGTGTGTGCACATTGTACGTAGGTGCCATCTGCATGTATGCACATATCGCTTGATAAATATAACAGTTAACTTGTTTTGCAGGCTCATCTTTTGCACAGGTATGGATGAACTCGACTCTGCACCTGTAAAGAGTCTTGATCTGAGACACACTCTCTTTCTATCACCCAAGTGTGGTAGATTGGTTATGCCATTTCCCTCTTGAATAACAGGTCTTGAATTCAACTTTCCTCGTCGGCTAGATCTTTAAGGTCTCTTGGGATAGTTTCCTACGACGTTAAAACTCTCTCTCTCTCTCTCTCTCTCTCTCTCTCTCTCTCTGGTTGATCAATTCTGGGGCAGTCTTTGAAATCCTAGTGAATGATAAAGTTTTTAGCTTTGCTGGGTATGATGCATGCAGTTGAAAAGTTAGTACTAGACGCTGTCGAGCACAATTTGAGACATTTTGTACTCATCGGTAATGAAATGGAGCTGCTCAACAAAATAAGGACTCTTGTTCTGTGATCTTTTGAGCTTTCTTTAGCGAGTATATGCACACACAGTGCATCTGTTTGGCTCTAGCTATTAGGCTATTTCCTGGGTCCATATGTCTGTCTTACAGGTGAAGGGAGGATGAAGAAAGTGTAGAGTTTGCTAGGGGTTATCTGCAGGTCGAGGGAAAGATGCTGAAATGTGTTTTTGTTATGTTCATGTAAATGGCTTTTGTTGGTATGTTGTTAAGTTAGGTTCCGGCATTTTTTTTGTTTTCTGTCCCTCGGATGGGTTTTCTATGGGTGGATACTTGTGTGTTTCAAGGTTTATGAGACTTGTATACCATGTGGTGTTAATTAAAAGTTTGAAATCTGTAGAGATGTTCTTGTTGTGTTTCAAGCGACTTTGATTTAGAAGATTAAGTAGTGATATAGCATACTTTTTAGTGTATTGCAAGCGAATGAAAGTGATGGAAACATGATTGACAAAATAATAGTTTTCTTGCAATCTTGTGGATGAGTAAATTTGGCAATACTCTTTTTGATGATTTTCCATGTATGCTTAAAGATGATGAAAGTCAGTGACTCGACGAGAAGAGGAGGAGGAGGGGACACAGCGAGCTGAGGGAGAAGGGAGATGAGGGGAATGCATCAATAGTAGCCGAAGAGGTTGGCTGACTTTAGGAACCTTCGGAAAGTGAGGAGGAGGTGGCAATCTTTTCAAGTTACAAGATATTTGGCACTCTATAAGTAGTGGATTTTTGGGTGCAAATTTGGACCATTGGAAAAGCCCGTCGATTAATGCCACATGACAAGCTAATGATAATTTTTAATTGTTTCTTTTAGGCCTTTGTGAGAGTGTGTTGACATTTATTTGTGTACCTCTCTCTTTAAAGAGGGCCATAGAGTATTGTGTCAAACATTATTTTTTACTAGTATGGTTGATTGCCGAAGGCGGTCTGTGTGTGTGTGTGTGTGTGTATGTGCGCGCTATCCGCTTGTTGCCTCGGCTACAGGGAACACAATCCGATCTAACTATTTGTGGCATCTGGTCAGATCAAGTTGTTTGCGACACGTGATCGAGGGAGGGACCGGAATTCCTCCCCACCTTATACATAGTATAGATAGTGTGTTATTTTCAAGCAATCCACTATCATGAATATCAGCATGTATCATATTGCCTTGGTATAAATCCTTCTTCTTAGCACAATCTTGGAGCATGTCTGCCTCGTCTTGTCACGTCATGCCTTGGAGCTTGAGCTATGGAGGTCTCGTCCACAGATCTCCCCCTTTGCTTTTCCATGTCACCCTCGCTTTGCATCCGCCGAAAACAACCCAAATCTTCTTGGCGTATGTGAGTTCAACTCTTGTTGGTCCTTGAGGTCTCTTGGGATTGGAACTACAATGTTAAAACCTGTCTTCTTCTTCTCTCTTTGTCTCTATGGTTCTACAGCATCTGTGGCGTAGCACTCGGACATGTACCCATGGCCGTCTGTGTGAGAGTAGCACCCAACTGATGATGGCATTCAATGCCACCTTCGATGATGTTTTGAAGAGGGGTAGGAGGAAAACCTCTTTGGGATTTTTTAGGGGGCATTCAGTTGACAACTACCATAACAGAGAATATGCGTATGTCTGCATGTGATAGAGGAGGATAGTGGCAACACTAATACATGTGGCAAGGTATTTGAGTGGAAGGTGTCGGCCGTGATGGGGGACTTCGTGGGCATCCACAAATATTGGCTACAATCAGTGGTTCAAAGCTGCAATCTAGTGGATGGCCAACTCCAAAAAATAGGCTGCGTGGAAAAGGTCACCATGACCTCCACAACAACACCCTACCCCTTTATAGCCGAGAAGCTTCTAGAAATGGACCAGCTCCATCGTCACTATCCCTACACCTCCTTAATACCACCCTCTCATGCTTCTCTTATGGACGACTATGTCAGCACCTTCACGCTCTTTCCCATCCCCAACCCTGGCGATAATCAAGGACCCAACACCCTCCTCCATTGAAGCTTCATCTGCAACCCCACTTCATCGATCTCCCTAGAGAATGCTCTCTCTACTATCTTCTCCTTGTATCTAGCTTAGAACTCAACTCTCCTTGACTGCTCTCCTTGACTGCTGACAATTGTGAGTAGCAAAGGTTGTTGAAGAGGGGAAATAAGAAAATCTCTTTAGGGTTCTTTGGTGGTCATTAGCCGGCGGCTACCACAATAGAGAATATACGTACCCCTACGGACAATAGAGGAGGGTAGTGGCAATGCTAATATATGTGGCAAGGCATTCGAGTGGAAGATCAAGGACAACAATCAACAATCCAAAGCTACAAGCTAGTGGACGGCTAGCTCCATCATCGCTACTCCTACACCATCCTTAATACCAATCTCCTAAGCTCTCTCTCTTATGGATGACTATTTAAGCACCTTCAAGCTGTCCCCCATCCCCGATCAGCCCGATAATCAAGGGCCTACCATTCTCCTTTCACCTATAGCTCCACTTCGTTTATGTCCCTAGATCAGGATCATGTCACTATCGTCTTCTCCGTGTACCAAGCTTAGAACTCGATCCGCCTTGGTTGCTAACGATGTGTTACCCACATTTGACTCTCTCTCTCTCTCTCTCTCTCTCTCCTCGTCGGATAGATCTTTAAGGTCTCTTGGGATAGTTTCCTACGACGTTAAAATTCTCTTCTTATTCTTCTCTCTCTCTCTCTCTCTATCTTTCTTTGCAGATTCATTTCATTCATTGTCCTAACTAATTAAATTGTTAACGCAAATCGCTCTTTTATAATTCATTAAAAGAAATCTCTCTCTCTCTCTCTTTCTCTTTCTTTCTTTCTTTCTTTCCAGATTCTTTTCATTTCATTGTCCTAACTAATTACATCGTTAATGCAAATCTCTCTTTCATAATTCATATTCCCTCACCTTATAAGCGTGAGCACCAGGTCGTGGTCAAGAAGACCCTGCCGCCACTGCAACATAGGCCCCCGTGAGCGCATTTGCCTTGCCTTGCACAACTACGGCTTTGCCTGCAGTTGAGGGGCACTGCTGGTTTGCCATCCCTCGGCCTCTGTACGCCTCGTGCAGCCTTCTGCCTAGCTGTCCCCCCGCCCCGGCACAACCCACACAACTCCTGATGCCTTGCCTCTGCTGCCTCACCCACTGCGTTGTCCAGAACGCGTCCACACTGCTACACCCTCCACGTCCTCGAACTGCAAACAGAGGTGCATCATTGCAAGGCGAAGCGTGAGGGAAAAACAACCTGGGCTCGACGTTAGCTCCTGAATATCATGGACGTCCAGTAGCCGACCCTAAGGACTAAGTGGCACGGGCATGGGAGGAGATGGGATCTACGGTGGGATGATTGAGAAAAATGTACAGTCGGGTACAATGTAAACTCAAGTACCTGAGTGTACTTCGTCCCTCCCTCCCACGCCCCCGGGATTAAACCCACAACCTAGGGTTTGAGGGCCATGTGGCCTATCCACCACGTTCGTGCACGTCATCTGTGAAATATTTGTACACGTTTCCATGGAGTTTTGACTTGCAAAAGTATCGGGGCAAGCAAAAGTAAACTCGGATATCCGAGTTTACAAAAATATCCGAGTTTACTTTTGAGACAAGATCTACGGCGCGCGCTTAATGTCGGGGCCCAAAAATGATGGGAGCCTTTGATCCCATCTACCATGTCCGTGTTAGATATAGCTGAGGGTAGCCGACACCAAAGACCAAAAGAGGGTGTAATATGAGGGGGAGGTCGCCTCTTGATTAAGTGGGCAGGGGCTAGTGTACCTAGGTAGCTAGTTTGTAGGTCTCGACTCTCGACTCTCGATTACGTTCCTCAACAAGCGCTCCCGCCCCTCCCCCCCCTCACTCTCTCACGTGACTTCTCTCACCTGTCCACTGTGTCACCTCATGCAAGGTATACTTGTTTGAGAACTGCCGAATGAACCAGCTTTCACCGCGTGGCCCGCCGGGGGGGGGGGGGTCTCTCTCTTTCGTTGTGCGATCATTGGGCAGTCGGAGGCACATGTTACACCAACCAAATCAAGAAGCAAACGCCATATGGTAGAGGGGGGAAATCCCTCCCCTTTTATAATAGTATAGATGCTTTTAGAATATATTGTAATCTAAATAAATCATTGTTACACTCCTTTTCAAAAAGTCTAATACATTGTGACAATTAAAATTTTTTTTTTTGCTATTGTCACTTTCTCATTTTTCTTCTCGTTAGCCATTGGAATGATATATAACTCACTAGGTCTTTCAATGAGAACTTTTGACTATAACAATTATCATGCTTTCATATGAACCAAAAAAAGTTACAAGGTATGCTCCTATGGTGAAGAAGCCTTGGACAAAGTGATCCCACTAGTTATTGACATTGAGTACTCTTTTTGAAGTTGAAATTCTATAGGAATTGAAAGCAATATTGCTTTCGTGAGGTTGAACAATGTCCACTACTATTCCAAAGTCAATATATTCTCGGCTTTATTTTTTGGGCTACATAAGTCCTGAGTAAAATGTTGCATTTTGGGTGAAATTGTTGACCATTGAATAAAGCTTGCTTATTAGTGCGAAATTACAAACTAATGCTGACAAACTTCTTTTTTTACTATGGTTTGTAAGCCCTTGTGAGACATTTGTTTACCTCCCAATTTAAAGCGGGCCTCTTTAAAGAGGGGCATTGGGTATTGGGGCACACACAATCTTTCCCATCCTCTTTCAATTTGTTTTTTTGCAATTTCTTGCAATACATCAAGTGTTTTTTCTATCCTTATTTATAATGCTTTTGGAATATATTGTGATCTAAATAGTCCTTGTGGCATCGATTTCTCTTGTCTGGTCGGCGGAGCCCTCGTTTGTGGCAGGCGTGGTGCCTCTGGTGGCGGACAGGGAGATTTTGGTGTGCAATGATGGAGGATCTTTGCGAGGTATTACTCTTTTCATCTGAATGTTTCTCCTAGGTTGTCGGGGTTGGCCTCCCCTATTCAGGCCAAGACCTTATGTTTTTGTCTATCCAGGGTTTGCCCCTTCTTGTATATGGTTTCTATCTTGTTGGTGTTGTTGACCTCCTCATGGCAGCTCTATGCATGAGAACTTTCGATGAAATTTTTAGTTTAATCTATTTACAACCCCCAACAATAGGTGGGGATATTGCAAAATAAAAAAAAATTGTACACACAAACCCACATGCATGCTGAATTTTGAACGCTACCTTTTCAAGAATAGTAGATACTGCATTTTTTAGCATGCATTCGTGTTTTTAATAGTTTGTGACCAAAATAGTAGATTCCAACTTAGTGATTCCTCTGCCTTGGCTGCGATGTTGTGGTTGTGCTTGACGTCGAGCTACGAGGATGTGGATGCGAGAAAAACCTAGGGTGAGAAGTAACCTCAAGAATTTTATAAGTCTCGCTCATTGAATAGTGCCGCTTGGACACCCGCCACTTGAAGCCACAGCGTGTGTGCCGCTCGAGGTGAGAGCCCCAATGGAGTGGCTGCATCTGCTATTGAAGAGCAAGCTGAGGAGTTTTCCACCTCTCTCGATATGTGGATTACTTGCCGGTGTGGCATGCCTTGACATGGAGGAGGTGTTGCTAGTGTGCCACTGTGGAGGCGTGCTTGCGAGAGGCTAGCTCCTATGGCTGCTTGCATTTGCAACCATGTGGAGAAAATATGAATATAGATTATGTAAGTGCACCATGCCATGTTATCAGATGAATGTTGAATGTATCGAGAGCAGTGTTTGGAAAAAGTGTTTCAACTTACAATCATGCTGCTTTGAAATCCGAAATTGGAGGTTGAGAGAAAGAGGAAAAGAAAAAATATAGCTTACATTTTAAAGAAAATAGTACAAAAGTACTAATTTTCCAGTGTTTTTCATACAATGAATAACATCATGAGTGGATACCTATGATTGTTTTGGGAGCACGATTGTCTCTAAGACTTTCTTGAATGGCCTTGGTGAGATCTGCAAAAGTCATCTCAGATATCTTTGGCTCTTTAGCAATAGGCTTTATGGTCATTGGCTCATGCCCTGATGCTTGCGAGCTAGTAGATTTAGGCTCAACAGACACTCTTTCTCCTTGAATCATTAAATTGTCCTCCAATTGGATCGCATTGGTAGTGACTGCTTTCCAAGTGGGTGATACCTCTAATGACTAGGCCATTTTAAATATCTTCATGTCGTAGTCCCCTAATGAATCTATCGAGCAATTGGTTATTATTGAAGCGCTCATTTGGATTACAACAAGAATTCAAATGCTTCAAGCGAGTAATAAAGTCTCTCATGGACACCCCTTTCTCTGGTCCAGTAGTAGTCAATTTCTCTTTCAGTGTCTAAAAGGCAGGTAAAGTGGAGAACCATGTTTTGCAAAAGTTGGGTTTAGGGTTTAGGGCATATAGGGTTTATCTCATGAGACCTGTTGAAGGCATGTGGATCCCTTTGTTTTGCCTCTCCAGCTCAATAATCCTATGGATGACATCACAAACTCTTTGTTGTTGCTCCTCTACGCTAGTAGCACCCAATGTGGATTGTAGGACATCTAACCAATCCACATGATAGGTGTGACATGTGTATAGGTCTGTTAAAGTCTCTGTTTGTAGTTTATACTCCCAATTTTTATTTAGAAATGCTCCATCTAGAATTGAGGTGCTAAGGGTGTCCACTGAGCTAGATGCAATGTGGCTCGCTATGGTTTGACCCTTAGTGGTTGCTAATTCAGGAGCACTCGATTGCTCGACTAGCATGGATGTTGACATAGGCGCCTTCACCTTTAGCTCTCTCCATTTCTCTGCCTTGCGTAAGATTTTGATTTCCTTTTCCCTAGATACAAGGATATATCGCTCAACCTCTTACACTTCAGCAAGGCTTCTACCATCAGGTACTATAATCTTAGAGAGAAATAGCTCTGAAGAATCAGGGAGTGCAGTGAATGGAGTATTCACATGCACACTCTCCAAGAGCATGGGGTCTACATTGGTCATGAATGGTGAATTTACTTCCCCACCCCCTGAATTTACATCGCTAGCTCCATGTTCGGAGCGAGTGGCTCTACTAAAAGTCTCTTTCAAGCCGCTAAGCACGCTCGGCCGAAACTAGGTGTCCACATAAACGGAGACACTCTCTATATGATCGTCCTCTAGTACACGACCAAAGTGTAGGTGCATGTGACCTCAACACCCTAGAAGTGTTGGTGAGTGCCCGTGAAGGCCGCTCACCTAGTTTTTTGGGTGTTTTGCAACCCAAATTTACTCTTTTTTTTGGTCTGTTTTTCTGACCAAGACATGAAATATGGCGTGTGATAGCTCAAAATGAGTGTCTTGGTTAGAGGGACATGCCGTGATTTACAAACCCCAATTTGGTTACTTAAAGCTCTCAAAATCCTAAAAACAATCTTTTTCTAATCGAGAAGAAGACTAAAATTAGTAAGTCCAAGGTGTAAGTGTGAAGAAAAGGGTGGAGGACTTGAAAGACTTGTCCCACATGCCCTCCCTTCCTTCAAGTCCCCACCTAGGTCACATTAGAGCTACAAAACCCTCGACCTCCAACTTTTCACATGCAAGTTGGGAGTGTATTACTTCTATGATCCATGGAGTTCTCTCAAAAATCCATGAAAGTACTCCATTGCTCTCTTTGGGCACCTCAATAGCACCCAACCACCAAATGTCTTTCTCTGATTGCAAGATGGGGTGGGAGATGGCTCGGCTGAATCCCTTTGCTTGGTTTTGCAAAAGGACTTCATTCATTAGAGTGACACTTAGTCTCTCTAAACTTCGGCCTTTCACTATTTGACACTCATCGAGTTTCAACACAAAAGCGACCTTTGTGCCAAGCACTTCCAAATAGGTAGTGACAAGACCTTAGACTTCAAAGTATATGATAAGAAGAACACAGCCAAAAGAAATAAGTATATTGTGTCACCTTCTTTAGGTAACTCGTAGAATCTAAGCATGGCTTGTTGAAGCCGTCTAAGGTCCACAAAAATATTG
Source organism: Adiantum capillus-veneris (assembly GCF_014529385.1). Taxonomy (NCBI): domain Eukaryota; kingdom Viridiplantae; phylum Streptophyta; class Polypodiopsida; order Polypodiales; family Pteridaceae; genus Adiantum; species Adiantum capillus-veneris. The sequence continues at coordinate 74,097,294 of NC_140960.1, read as the reverse complement.
TTCCACATTGTGTAAGGAAAGTCCTTTCTCCGAAGGCCTTATGGAGAGTGTTTCCTACCTTTTCCCCTTGCCTTTGGTGTGCACGAAGCATAAAGCAAAGCTGTCATTGTATCCTCAATGTATAGGTATGCCCCAATGAGGGAGAATGCATCTTCGTTTGTGGCCTTCTTTGCAAGGTTGACCTTGTGCAAAATGGAAAATAGGTTTTCCACAATGCCACACTCTTTGAGGGAATCCTTTAGGAGTTGAAAAATAGCATGGTAGGCTTTGGTGCTGATCCCAGCCTCATCACAAGCTTGTTGCACGTTGTGAGCGGGATGAAAACACACAGAACGACTCTATAACGACCCGACACACACTCTTGGGAAGATACACACAGACACTATGGGGCACCACTCGGCTTACACAACCACCTGGCCGAGACAAGAAACACACCTATGGAGTGAGAGGAGAGAGACTATCCACTTGCCCACTCCACACAGAGACACACACATACACACACACACCCAAAAAACTCAGCTCAAAAGAGGAGAATTTCTGATGTTTAGATACAATTGAGCTTGGGCCAACACCAATGGGGCAAATAGCTCACACAATATAGGTAAAATAAGCCAGATACAATCACAAACTAGAGCAAAAACTTCGCTCATAAGAGAAACTTACACAGAAAAATAGCAGGAAAAGAGTGAGGAATTTGGCAAAATGGACAGCGCCATCGCGTCCGGAACGGCCCAAAACCCCAGTCTACAATGTCAAAGTGCTCAAATCCGACCTCAAATGAGCAGTTTTCGGCCAAAACAAGCTCCAAAATGAGCAAAAACACACCTGCGGCTGTTCCTCCTCTCTTCTCCACGTTTTTTCTGGTCTTCTCTCTATTTTTTCAGTTCCCACACTTAGCTTTATTAGTTGGGCACCCTTGGCCTTTTAGATGACCTCAAACGGACCTTGAACAGGCCAAAAACTGACCTCGCAGTGCATAGTTGTCACCCTGCTGCATCCATGCGCACACCTGGCACTCATTTCTTTTCAATAATGCGTCTCGCAACCACGTGAAGTGGCCCCAAAAATTGGTCCTAATGATGACCTTTTTGCATAACTCTCACAAGAAAACACCACTTTGTGTCCGTATTCATCCACGTGCAAATATTGACCCCGTTCGCCCTCCTGACGCCACTAGATGCCATCTGACGCACCTGCTTACCTCATGTCATCGGCCTGCGGATAGCTTCCTCGAGAAGTTTTACGCGCTACCAAATCCTCCTTATTGTAGAAAAAACACAGTGGTACTGGTAATAGTGAAAATCGATGCACTATGTACACCCTGTCCTACCTGTACACATGTGGGCCCCACGTAACCACCTGGCTCTGAAAAATGGGCAATTCTTTATTTGATGCACCATGCATGTATATGTACATATGCGCAATCCCTTGCTCCAAAAAACTCCTGACATAATTTGCCCATCCCCTAGCCTGCTAGATCATTCATGATCAGCAGCAGCAAAGAGCGATATGAGACTTGCCGCATCACAGGTCTCCTCATCCTTCACCAACATTGCTTGCTCCACAGACAGTTTATCTTGCTCCCCCATCATCAATATAGCATGATACAATTTAAGACGCAATCCATTTACCCTTGACTTATGTAGAACACCATCCAGGTTAGCCAGCTGATATGTGCCATTTGGAAAACACTCCACTACCTTGAAAGGGCCTTCCCACTTAATTTGAAACTTCTTTTGGAAGGTGTTGTACAACTTACTATTGTAGCGCAAAACCAAGTCATGCTTCTTGATACCCTTAATTTTGACCTTTTCATTTATCTTTGCCAAAGCCCTATCTTGCATCTGCCCATAATGTTCCAATGCACTCATCCTATCCAGCTGAACCTCTTGTAGCTGTAAGAGCCTCTCTTCGAATGCATCACTAGGCGGCCCAACCAACTTCTCTAACATCTTGACCGCAGGCAACTCTACTTCCACAGGCAATAGTGCTTCTTTTCCATACACCAAATGAAATGGAGTAAACCCTGTACCTGTCTTCACCGAAGTACGGTAAGCCCATAATGCACTAGGCAATTCCAAATCCCAATTCTTTCCTTGGTGCTCTGTCACTTTCGAAAGAATCTGTAGCAACTCACCATTGAATCTTTCATTTAAGCCATTACACTGTGGGTAATAAGGAGTGGTATGCTGGTGCCTAATCTTCATCTTTGCACATAAAAAATCTAGCAGTTTAGCTCTAAATCCTGGCCCCTTATATGAAAGTAGCTCTAATGGCACCCCAAACTTGCAACATATTTCATCATACACAAATTTTGCCACATCCTTTGCAGTGATCTGTTTTACTGCTATAGCCTCTGCCAATCTAGAGAGATAGTCCACTGCCGTTAAGATATAGCTTTTGCCCCTGCTTGTGATAGGTAACGGGCCTATTGCATCAATCCCCCACTTTTCAAACACATCAAACGCCATAATGGTTTTTCGTAGCTCTAGCTTCAACACTCTCTTCCCAAATGCTTGACACCTATTGCAAGACCTACACCAATGGTGAACATCCTTGTGCAAACTAGGCCATACATACCCCTCTTGCAAAATCTTATGCAAGGTGATCTTTAGAGCAAAATGGCCACCACATGCGCCTTCATGATTCTCTTCCAACACTCTGTAAAGCTCCTCCCGCCAAGGTACATGTCTCAACACGAGATCAATCCCTTTCATGTATAAGACATCACCAATCAATTTGTACCTGTATGCTCTACGCACAAAGCCATACTTCTTAGACTTCTGAATCTCCTTTGGAATGATTCCTGTTAGCAAAAACTCCTCTTCTTGAGCCAAACTTTCCCGACCATGGTAAAGAGGTAAGTTGGTCCTCAACACAAATAGCTCCCCAATCATGGCTTGAGCTGCTTCATGTGCCTCCCCATTTAGAGCACGTTCAATGTGTCTGATGATCCATGCTTCGAACTTTTTTAACAGGCCTTTAATTCTGAAGCACATTTCCTTCAATGAGGTGTTCTTGCTCTTCCACACACCCAGCACTTGCTTCACCACTAACAAGGCATCACCTTTTATGCTCAACCTTCGAACCCCATGCTTCAAACAAATGTGTAATCCGGCTTCCAGAGTAGCATATTCAGCCTCATTGTTACTATGAGCATCCAATTTGAACCCTCTCTTGCATACTAGCTTCCCCTCTTGATCATAAAGTGCTATACCCCCTGAAGCTGCATCATGGCTCTTTCTGTATGAACCATCAAAGAACAACACATGTGCATTGCTGATCTGTGGCACTTCTTCAACTACCTTTCTCACCACCTCTTCCTTAACAATAAGAGGATTCTCCTTGTAGGTCAACAAATCAGCTAGGGTGGCCCTTGTACTATCTTCCATTAGAAAAGAGAACTCAAACTCCTGCAGCTCAATTACCCATTTCTTCACCACATTTGACATGTTATTACCATTAATTAACTGTGGAAAAAAGGCATAACTCGTCAAGAAAACAAAAGGCCATGGTAGCAAGTAATGACGAAATCGTCGACAAGAAAATATTACACTGGCCATCACTAGCTCTACTTCCGAGAACTTTCTCTCCGCTACCAACTTCACTCGACTTTCAGAATACACTGGCCTCATATAATGGTTGCCCTTCCCCTTTTGCAATAGCATGGATCCAATGGCATCATCCCCTACTGATGGATTTACATAAAACACTTTCTCCCAATCAGGAGCCTGCATGGCTGACAACCCCCCTAACACCTCTTTCACCTCTTGAAACACTTCTTCACACTTGCCATCCCATTGCAATGGATCATGCTTTGCCACTTGATGTAATGGATAAAGAAGCTGCGAAGACAATGGAATAAACCGTGCCATGTACTTCACTTTGTGTATAAAAGTTGCCAATTGCTTCGTACTCGTAGGTGATGGAAGAAGAATAATAGACTTAACCTTATCTGGATCAGCCTCAATGCCATTTTCTGACACCATATGGCCCAATAACTTCACCCTTGGCTGTGCTAGATGACATTTGTTTGGATTTAGTTGTCCTCCACATTCATCATATCGAGTCAATACCATCTGCAGCTTCTCATGGTGTTCAGCCCTACTGCTATAAACACAGAAGTCATCCATAAAAGCTTTAACACAACTACCAATGAATGGTTCCAACACCCAATTTTCTCTCTCTTGATAGAAGGAAGGTCCATTTGACAACCCAAATGGCAATACTGTGTAGCAATAGCAGCCCCATGGCGTAATAAAAGTTGTCTTTGTGCGGTCTTTAAGAGCAATCTTCAATTGAAAATAGCCTGAAAAACCATCACACACACTGTACCTCTCATAACCTGCTACTGAATCCAAGATCTGATCGATGAATGGAAGAGGATATGGGTTCTTCTTAGTGGCTGCGTTTAAGGGTTTAAAATCTACACAAATTCTCCACTTCCCATCCTTCTTTGGATTGACTACAACTGGACTCACCCATTCTGTGGTCTCCACAGGGACTATGAACCTTGCCTTCAACAACTTGTCCACCTCTTCTCGCAAGGCTTCCATTTGCTCTTGACCCATCCTTCTTAGCCTTTGCCGCACTGGCTTAGCACCTTCTTTCAGCTCTATATGCATCTCTTCGCCCTTGAACCCTCTGATCTCTTCATATGAAGTAATGAACAAATCAGGAAAACTAGCCAGCATGTGCAAATATATATCCTTCTCCATAGATGAGAGGTCTCCACTGATCATTTGTGTCATCAATTCCTGCTTCTTTGACAACTCAACCTTGGTTTGCATCAGCCCTTCAATCACTTCATAAGGCCCTTCACTTTCATCTTCAACCTCATTCGCAAATGCAACTAAACCAAACTCCTGTATTTCTTTGTCCATCAAAAGAAATGCAACATCAGCATCCTCATCACTGCTGGTAGTGCTATCACTGTCCTCATCTGTCACCGTGGAAGAGTCTTCATCACTAGACTCATCCTCATCTTCATAAAGCTCCTCTAATCGTTTCCTTGTGTCCAATTATAAAGCTTCTTGGTACCTGTCTTTCCATAGAGGCTAATCGTACCATGTCGCCAATCTTGAACAGCTCCCACTGCACGTAACCATGGTCTGCCCAGTATAATAGGATATGCTCCCAACCCTGCTGGCATCACATGAAAATAAACCACTGCCTTTGCATCATATGCCTCCACTTCTAAGCTCTTTACAACACCCAAGCATTTTACTTTTTGATGGTTTGCCAATCTGATCCGAAAACCTGACACCCCAGCCACTGTGAGACCCATCTTCTCAACGCATGAGTGTGTTATGACACATATTTGGGCTCCGCCATCCACATAACCTTGTCCCAAATTTTTCCTTTTATGCCACACATCTACTATTGGACAAATGTCTGGTAGCTCATCCATTGTCAACACCTTTACTGAACCTCTCTCTGGCTCTTTCTCCATTGGGTTAACCATCCTCTTCCACTGTTGCTTTAGCTTAGGCACCATCTCTATAAGCTGCCCAAAAGTAACATCTGCCTTCCTGCTCGTCAGATCCTCCTTCAAGTCATAGCTTAATTGCCCATCCCCTAGTAGAAAATCTAAAACATGAAACTTTCGACGAGCTCTCCTTTTCCTCTTGGCCTTGACATCCTCGCCTTCATGGCTCTTTCCTTTCTTCTTACTAGGACCTGGGGCACTTCTTCCTTCCTTATCCTCTGTGGTCCTCTTCCCAATAGGAATCACTAATGTATCCTCTAGCTTTGATGCCTTCTCCAAGGTGACTACACTTAGCACTTTTGTCTTTCCCTTTTCCTCGTGGGTCAGTCCACTGGTTCCTTTGTCTCCCTTAATTTCGATGCCATAATCATTTGACCTAGTTAGCACCTGTCTTGGCAATGGATACATGTCTCCCCCCATCCTTGGTGGCTTATCACATTGTAGGCTGATGTGACCCAACTCTCCACAATTATAACATGTGGGCGTCTGCCTCCAAAACCTACCATTGCTTTGTCCAACACCATTCCTAGGCCTTTCTTCACCTCCTGGCTGATTTGCAAACCTCCCTCGACCTCGATTATTTCGCACTTGACCTAGCATGTTTAGGCTAAGATTCTTCATCAAATCTACCATTTGCCTCATGTCTTGCCTTAGCCCATCATCTTGCACTGCTGTAGTGACCACTGCTGGCATAACTTGAGTAGTAACAGGAACTATTGGTTCATGATGAACCCCTGACATGCGACCTTGTAAAGACTCTATAGGCTGAAATTCAGACCTCATGGGCAAAGACTCCACCCCTAACTGGCTCATTTTCCTCAACTTCCACTCTTTGTTCCTTGCTACCTCTAGTGCATCTTCATATGTCCTAGGCTTCTTTAGCTCCACTCTCCAACGTATATTCTCCCAAAGACCAGCCAAGAACCTGTCCTTCTTCATCATGTCAGGCGGGGGTACCTGTGGTGCTAAGGCCTTGCCCATCCGCTCCCATGCCAATGAGAACTTACGTATATACGCATCTACTGGCTCACCTTCCTTTTGCACCAAACCTTGTACTTCTTGCCACACTTTGTCAGGATCTTCTATCTTCACAAACTCCACTTCCAACCTGTCATAATAATCAATATCTAATTCTCCTAAATGATTTTCTCATATTAAACTGATCATTTAATGTGGGGAAGGCCAGGGGAGAAAAAGCTAGAATATTGGTTAAGCTAGCATACCGGCCACAGTAGGGATCCAAAGGAGGGAAAATAGGGATCCAAAGGGGGGGCCATCTGCAAAAGAGCCATGTGCAACAATGGGCTAAAAAGACCCTAAGGTTCAGCCCATTAAGACTTCCAAAATGCTAAGGTTCCAAAATTCAAAGGTTGTCCCCAAAGGTCAACCCTAGGGAAAATTGGATGCTTTGTGTGTTTCCTAAAAGTCTTTGCACATCCCTACATGGGAGGGGGCGAGCCCTAAAGGTAGGGGATGAGAGAGAAATCCACACACACACACACAGGCTCCCTTTACACAAAGGGAATGAGGGACATATGTCAGCTCCCTAGGCCAGATGCCCACAAGGTGTGCCCAATTTCTATTGGACGACGCTTGAAGTGGACCAATGAGAATTAAGCTAGAGTAAATCTAATTTAATCAATTTAAAAACATTTAATAAAAGAAACCAATGAGAATTAAGTCTCCTAGAAGACTATTGGACAGTCTCCCAAGGGGTCCAATGAGCATTCGGGAGCCCCATGGCTTGCCTGATTCCTATTGGCCAGGAGGCAAAGGGGTCCAATAGGAGTTTAGTTTAATTTTTTAATTACCTAAAGCTCTCACAAAAGGGGAAAGGGGGACACATGTCAGAATGCTATCACTTATGCTGCTTAATTGTAATTGGCTTGACTTGGGGAGGGCCAATGAGGCTTCAGCAAGAGCAATTCGCAAGAGGGCTCTCCCAAGAGAGAGAGGGGGCTGATTTTTGCAAGGCATTATCACACACACACACACTCACACAAGCTCATGTGTGAAGAAAGAGAAGACTATCTCTTCCCAAGCTTCAATGGAGAACTCATCACCTACTCCAAGCTTGTGAGATAGAAGCCTACATCAACACTCTCTTGGCATGTGGATGCAAATCCAACCAAGATCCAAGCTTCAATGCATGCTCATCTCCTCTACCAAGCTAATTACTAAGCTAAGCTATGCTACATATGAGTGATTATGTGAGGAGATGTACATCTTTCTCGTAAGATACTCCTTCTTTCTCTCAATCTACTCTCATACCCTGCTAGCTCTCACCATCTTCGAAGGTGTGTGAGGTCTTGGGTATGAGAACGGGGATAATTCAAGTTGTGTTTGTTAAGTGTTTTGCTTAGTGCATGAAGTTTCCATCTTCATTGCACTAGCTAGTCTCAAGTAACACAAAGAATTGTATTGTACAATGTCTCTCTTGATGGGAGAAACCATAATACAAAGCCTTTTGGAGGGGGGACCGGCTCCATGAAAATACGGTCCTTGACTGTTGTCAATAGCTTAATTTCTCTCTCTTTTGAAAGTATTGTCGATGCTATCTAACTAGGTGTTATACTTTTTGTTGCTCTCTCCACCCAAGCACTCTTGTAATTCTCATTAGGAATCTATTCTAATGAAATGCCCACTATGTTCATGCTAATTTCTGCTACACATAAGTTATTAGGCCATTAAATGTTACATTGGTATCAGAGCTCAAAGTTTCTCTTTTCTTGCTCAAGAAGGGAGGTCCTCAAGCTAACTAAAAATGGTTGGTATTATTAATTGCCTGTGAGTAAGTAGAATAGGGAATTTTCAGCCTTGCAGTGCGCCTGCCTTGTGAGCTACATCCCTTGTGAGCTACCTCCTAAACGAGGTAATGATGACCATGCAATTGAACTTCTTCCAGGAAGATCACCGCCTAATAAACCTCCTTATAGAGTTTCTCAAGCTCAACAAGAGGAGATTATGCGTCAAGTGCATGAGTTAGTTGAGAAGGGTATGGTTAGGCCAAGCTCATCTCCATTTTTCTCACCTGTGCTATTAGTGCAAAAGAAAGACGACACATATCGTATGTGTGTCGACTATAGAGCACTAAATAGGATCACTATCAAGAATAGGTTTCCCGTTCCACGGGTAGAAGACCTATTTGATAAGCTACAAGGATCGACCTACTTCAGTAGGGTTGAACTAAAAAGTGGCTATCATCAAATAAGGATAGTTGATCAAGACATTGTAAAGACCGCATTTCGTACTACATTTGGTCTTTACGAATACATTGTCATGCCTTTTGGCTTGACCAATGCACCAGCCACATTCAACCGCTTGATGGAGAAGCTGTTCAGGCCTCATCGAACCTTCACTGGAGTGTTCTGTGATGATATTATCATCTACTCTAATTCATTGGAGGAACACAAGCAACACCTCCAGGTAATATTTCAAGTTTTAAGAGAGAATAAACTTTATGTTAATCCAAAGAAAAGTGAATTTTTCTTGCAAGAGATTCACTATTTAGGTCACATTATCTCTCAAGATGGCATCCAAATGGATCCATCCAAGTTAGAGGTAATAAAAGGATGGCCTAAACCAAGGAATCTTCATGAACTAAGAAGCTTCATAGGTATGTGTGCATACTATAGACGCTTCATAGAAAAGTTCTCACAAATTGCGGGACCATTACATGACCTAACAAAGAAAAGCATTAGGTATACATGGTTTGCTAAGGAGAACAATGCTTTCAAAAAGCTTAAAGAAAAGCTTATCTCTCAACCTATGCTTACACTACCGGATCTCTCAAAACCATTTGAGGTTTAATGCGATGCTTGTGGTGATTGCCTTGGAGCTGTTTTGCTCCAAGAAGCGCATGCCATAGGCTATGAGAGTTGAAGGCTCGACCCTGTTGAGCAAGCTCTAGGCATATATGAAAAGGAACTCCTTGCAGTTCTACATGCCTTAGACTCATGGAAGCACTATTTATTGGGGACTCCTTGCATTCTACGAACGGATCACCAAAGTCTTAAGTACTTCATGACGCAGACCAAGCTCTCCGACAAACAAATGAGGTGGGAAAATTTCCTTTTGCAATTTCATTTTCATATTGCTCACATTGCTGGCAAGCATAATCAAGTAGCTGATGCACTCTCAAGACGGTCGAGAGTGAATGCGGTTTCCATAGCAACTCACAATGATCTATCTTCAATGATAGATGAGTATGCTATTGATCCCGATTTTAGAGATGTGATTTCAGCCCTTGCATTAGGGAAGAAAGAAGAACCATTTACTTTACAAGATGGTTATCTTCTCTATGGAAATAGACTATGCGTTACTAACTCACTACGTGAGAAAGTAATGTATGAATCTCATGCTCCACCTTATGCGGGGCATAGAGGGATCCAGTCTACCTTAAAGGGAATTGAAACATATTTCTATTGGCCTACCATGAAAGTGAACATACAAGAGTATGTTTCCAAATGTGTGGCATACCAAAAGACAAAATTTGATAGAGGGAAGCAACTTGGATTGCTTCAACCCTTGCCAATCCCTAATTCACCATGGGAGAGCATATCCATGGATTTTATCTTTGGATTGCCTAAGTCTATCCATGGGAATACGGGAATATGGACGATAGTAGACAGGTTTAGTAAACAAGCTCATTTTATACCTGTCAAAAAGACTATCAAAGCCCATCAAATGGCAACCCTCTTCATTTTACAAATTTTCAAGTACCATGGCTTGCCAATGTCCATAGTGTTGGATAGAGATCCTAGATTGACCAGTAATTTCTGGAACGGTCTCTTTGAGAATTTAGGGACAAGGCTAAACTTCTCTTCGGCCTATCATCCTTAAACGGATGGCCAAAGTGAAATAGCTAACCTAACCATTCTCGATCTACTAAAAGCCTATGTAACGGAAGTAGATCAAAGATCCCAATGGGAGAAGTACTTACCCTTAGTGGAGTATGCTTACAATAACACTGTACATACTTCCACGGGAAAAGCACCTTTCGAGGTAATTGAGGGAAGATCAAAAAGTACCTTGCTACTTAAGGTACATGGGAAGATCTTCGCTGCAGATGAGTATAGCCGAGACCTACAAGAATCTTTTCAAAAGATTAAGGATGCTATCTCTATCTCACAGCAAAGGCAAAAGGCTGCTGCTGACAAGCACAAAAGAGCCCAAGCCTTTAAAGAAAACGATTGGGTCTTGTTAAAGTTTCCCAAGGCTCGATTAAGGCACACAACGGGCAAGAATCCTACGGGTCACCAAAAGTACTATGCTAAGCGAGCAAAAAGGTACTATGGTCCCTTTCAGATTATTAGGCCAATCAATGAGATGGCCTATCAACTCAGGTTGCCCAATTATTGGCTCATACACAATGCTTTTCATGTGAGCCTATTAAAGCCTTACAAAAGGAGAGCCACCTCAAGAACCAACTATTGAAGACCCACCGGAGATCGAGGACCAAGAAGAGGTGCTGTAGCCCGAGTCCATTCTCCGACATGAAGACAAGGTACTAAGAGGCGGTAAGACTATCCGATGATATCTTATTAAGTTTAAGAATTATCCTTTTGAAGATGCTAGATGGATGCAAGGCATAGAATTAAAGGATAACCTAAACCTTGTCAATGCCTACAATGCTTCCCAAGAGTAAGCAAATGTACAAAATGTTAAAAATGAACAAAATTTTTGTCTTATAAGACTCTCTTTTTCTTTATTTGTGCGCAAAAATGAAGTAGTATGCATGCTTAGATCAAGTTTGCGGAGACGACGTCTCCCAAACACCAAGTAGAGCTTGTCACTCTACTATGGAAGACTGATAGGACTAATGTGCAGACATGCTTGCGGCAGCCTCAGGCTCTCAAGCGCCAAATGGACTAGTCATCCATTGTGGAATGATGTCGTAGGGTAACATAGGGATCCTCTACCCGCTAAGAAAAGGACTCATGAACATGCTTTATCTTCTCTACACCATAGTCGAGGACGACTATGATTTCAAGAGAGAAGTAATGTCATAATAATCAATATCTAATTCTCCTAAATGATTTTCTCATATTAAACTGATCATTTAATGTGGGGAAGGCCAGGGGAGAAAAAGCTAGAATATTGGTTAAGCTAGCAGACCGGCCACAGTAGGGATCCAAAGGAGGGAAAATAGGGATCCAAAGGGGGGGCCATCTTCAAAACAGCCATGTGCGACAATGGGCTAAAAAGACCCTAAGGTTCAGCCCATTAAGACTTCCAAAATGCTAAGGTTCCAAAATTCAAAGGTTGTGTCCAAAGGTCAACCCTAGGGAAAATTGGATGCTTTGTGTGTTCCCTAAAAGTCTTTGCACATCGCTACATGGGAGGGGGCGAGCCCTAAAGGTAGGGGATGAGAGAGAAAGCCACAAACACACACACAGACTCCCTTTACACAAAGGGAATGAGGGACACATGTCAGCTCCCTAGGCCAGATGCCCACAAGGTGTGCCCAATTTCTATTGGATGACCCTTGAAGTGGACCAATGAGAATGAAGCTAGAGTAAATCTAGTTTAATCAATTTAAAAACATTTAATAAAAGAAACCAATGAGAATTAAGTCTCCTAGAAGACTATTGGGCAGTCTCCCAAGGGGTCCAATGAGCATTCAGGAGCCCCATGGCTTGCCTGATTCCTATTGGCCAGGAGGCAAAGGGTCCAATGAGAGTTTAGTTTAATTTTTTTAATTACCTAAAGCTCTCACAAAAGGGGAAAGGGGGACACATGTCAGAAGGCTATCACTTATGCTGCTTAATTGTAATTGGCTTGACTTGGGGAGGGCCAATGAGGCTTCAGCAAGAGCAATTAGCAAGAGGGCTCGCCCAAGAGAGAGAGGGGGCTGATTTTTGCAAGGCATTATCACACACACACACACACACAAGCTCATGTGTGAAGAAAGAGAAGACTATCTCTTCCCAAGCTTTAATGGAGAACTCATCACCTACTCCAAGCTTGTGAGATAGAAGCCTACATCAACACTCTCTTGGCATGCGGATGCAAATCCAACCAAGAGCCAAGCTTCAATGCATGCTCATCTCCTCTACCAAGCTAATTACTAAGCTAAGCTATGCTACATATGAGTGATTATGTGAGGAGATGTACATCTTTCTCGTAAGATACTCCTTCTTTCTCTCAATCTACTCTCATACCCTGCTAGCTCTCACCATCTTCGAATGTGTGTGAGGTCTTGGGTCTGAGAATGGGGATAATTCAAGTTGTGTTTGTTAAGTGTTTTGCTTAGTGCATGAAGTTTCCATCTTCATTGCACTAGCTAGTCTTGAAGGAACACAAAGAATTGTATTGTACAATGTCTCTCTTGATGGGAGAAACCATAATACAAAGCCTTTTGGAGGGGGGACCGGCTCCATGAAAATCCGGTCCTCAACTGTTGTCAATAGCTTAATTTCTCTCTCTTTTGAAAGTATTGTCGATGCTATCTAACTAGGTGTTATGCTTTTTGTTGCTCTGTCCACCCAAGCACTCTTGTAATTCTCATTAGGAATCTATTCTAATGAAATGCCTACTATGTTCATGCTAATTTCCGCTACACATAAGTTATTAGGGCATTAAATGTTACACAACCCATGCCTTAGATTGTCCCAACTCAATCTTACAGGTGGATCCGGTGCACGCAACTCCTCTTCAAATTCTTTAGACCAAACTCGTGCATCACTCTTCAAACAAATTTGGAGAAGACGTAGCATTTGCGCAGGGTCATGAATCTGGTTGCTAGTACAGGCAACCTCCATCTTTTCCAAAAAATCTTCCACATCTTCATCACTTCTTCCATCAAACTCCGGATAAGAGAAAGCCATGGCTACCCAAGTTACAATGCTTTGAGAACCCCTTTGAACACATGTGCAAGAACCCAAAACTTTGGACTACCCAATCCCCAGAAACTTCAATGGAGCTCAACTTTAGATAATTACAAACACATGCACATCAAATGAGTTTTCATAGTTGATCATCGGAATTACAACAGGCAAAGGACATTCCAAGATCTCTCGTAATCTTCTTGGCCCGAACATAAAGACTATGCGCTGCTGGAAAAAAATCTTCCTGGACACATGAACATTTATCTGGATTCTTTGAGTTAAATGAAATGGAGTGAATTGAGGGCCATTTTGATCATCCATTAAAGCCAACCATGAAGCTCCCAAGAAGGCACACCTGACTTAACCTCTGATTTTGCCAAAATTTCAGTAGCATAACAGCATAAATGGCTCAAAAGACCAAAAAACCAGCCATCATAACTTGGAAAAATTTTGGCAGAGTTTCCCCAGAAATAGAGCAGTAGGAACCCAAAATATAGACTGTATATGTCTGCATAAACTGTCAACAATAGAACCCGAGCATCAAGTAGGACTCACTAGCACATAGCCTATGGCGAGGTCACAAAAAGGGTGCTCCAGCTACCTGTATCACCGAAAGGATCTCTACATTTGAGAATCCCCCAGCTCAATAAAAACCTCACGCTATCGACCCTCACACGAAGGCTAATGCAAATCGCGTATAGTCAAGTCTCAGAAATGACTATCTTTTAGACCAAGTCTCAGAAATGGCTGGGACTGCCAAATACAACCAAGTATGGCTCCACAAATGCGTACAATGGCAGTTTCCACAAGTAACGTACAATCTAGCAGACAATGCGCTCAAATAGGCGCAAAGTGATGCATACCCACAACAACTGCAAGTGACATCACTGCTAGTATATCACTGTACTCCAGCTACGTGTACCTGTGTGAATCACTTGTACCTGTACCTGTCCCTGTAACCTATAACCTGTAATCTGCAACTTGCAACCTGTAACCTGTAACCTGTAATCCCCAATCTCGAAGCTCGAAGCTCGAAGCAGAAGGTACTCGAAGAAGATCCTCCTTGGGGGCACCAAAAGAATGTGAGCGGGATGAAAACACACAGAACGCCTCTATAATGACCCGACACACACTCTTGGGAGGATACACACAGACACTATGGGGCACCACTCGGCTTACACAACCACTTGGCCGAGACAGGAAACACACCTATGGAGTGAGAGGAGAGAGACTATCCACTTGCCCACTCCTCACAGAGACACACACATACACACACACCCAAAAAACTCAGCTCAAAAGAGGAGAATTTCTGATGTTTAGATACAATTGAGCTTGGGCCAACACCAATGGGGCAAATCGCTCACACAATATGGGTAAAATAAGCCAGATACAATCACAAACTAGAGCAAAAACTTCGCTCATAGGAGAAACTTACACAGAAAAACAGCAAGAAAAGAGTGAGGAATTTGGCAAAATGGACAGCGCCATTGCGTCCGGAACGGCCCAAAACCCAGTCTACAATGTCAAAGTGCTCAAATCCGACCTCAAATGAGCAGTTTTCGACCAAAACAAGCTCCAAAATGAGCAAAAACACACCTGCGGCTGTTCCTCCTCTCTTCTCCACGTTTTTTCTGGTATTCTCTCTATTTTCTTCAGTTCCCACACTTAGCTTTAGTAGTTGGGCACCCTTGGCCTTTTAAATGACCTCAAACGGACCCCAAACATGCCAAAAACTGACCTCGCAGTGCATAGTTGTCACCCTGCTGCATCCATGTGCACACCTGGCACTCATTTCTTTTCAATAATGCGTCTCGCAAACACGTGAAGTGGCCCCAAAAAGTGGTCCTAATGATGACCTTTTTGCATAACTCTCACAAGAAAACACCACTTTGTGTCCGTATTCATCCACGTGCAAATATTGACCCCGTTCGCCCTCCTGACGCCACTAGATGCCATCTGACACACCTGCTTACCTCATGTAGTCGGCCCGCGGATAGCTTCCTCAAGAAGTTTTACGCGCTACCAAATCCTCCTTATTGTAGAAAAAACACAGTGGTACTGGTAATAGTGAAAATCGATGCACTATGTACACCCTGTCCTACCTGTACACATGTGGGCCCCACGTAACCACCTGGCTCTGAAAAATGGGCAATTCTTTATTTGATGCACCATGCATGTATATGTACATATGCGCAATCCCTTGCTCCAAAAAACTCCTGACAACGTCATCTACACTAACCACATTCTCAATCTGTGCATAAGGTACTTGGTGACTGCATCCCTAATGTGCTTCCTTACAGGTGATTGTAAGATAGAAATCACAGCATGGGTATTGAGACAACTAGTGAGAAGGTTGACTCGATCATCTCGGCTTGTTCCACTGCATGCCTCCTCGATGGAGTTTCTAGCAACCAATAAGATAAATGTTAGCAAATAGTGTGAAGTAAAAATATATCTTACAGGTGAAGAACAAATCACCTTGTGACTGTCACTCGTCGTTTGCGTGCTCCACCCGAAAGAGCAAGGGTTTCAATGGATGAAAATGTGCGCTTGCGCTCCCTTGCACCAAGGGGTGTTTCTTTCAAATATGTGATGGTGTTAGAAAGCTTCATAATGTGGACATCTTTTTCCTGCATTTGTTGTTGGAGAGTTTCAACCTCCCTCTCCAAAGAGGCAATATTTTCTTGTAATGCCACTTTCTTGAGTTGAAGAGCTTGACATTCATGCATCCACAAATACAAGAAGCACTTGCACCCATACACAAGCACTTGCAATAGCCTAACAAGCCTGCTTCTCCCCTCCCAAGATATTGAAGAAATATCGAAAGACTATGAAAGGACGGATGGAAGCAGCTTATAGGATCGTAAGGGTACAAATGGCCATTGACCCAAATATCAACATTCGTCTCACCGTTCGCACCATGTTCTTGTGATGACCTTTGATCACCCTCACATGCGGCCTTCGGTGCAAACGCCGTGAGCAAGCAAATATGTATTATTTTGGTGTGCGGAGTACATGGTGGTGGAGGCACACGATTTGTGATGTCCGTAAGCACCATGGCAGTTGTTGCATGAGGAAGCAAAGGATGAAAAGAGAGAGGGGGAGGGAGAGGGAGGAAGATGGAAGGAGAGAAGGGGGCAGGGAGGGAGAGGGAGGAGGGAGCAGGAGGAGAGAATAAAGTTCTTTTTTTGGAAAAAGATTTTGAAAAAGTGGACTTTCAGTGCTTGTAGGTAAAAAAAAGGTCAAAAATGATATGTATATATATTGAGGGGGAGTTTTAAGTAAAAAATAAGTAAAAATGATTTTTTTTGAAAAAAAGTCAAATTTTGGCTCTTAGTGACCCACGTTTTTGCTGATGTGGTCACACCTCTTTACTACCTTCACTTTCAAAAAGCTAGAGAGAGAAAGTAACCTCCTAAGTCCACATCCTACACGTGTCTTTAAAAAACGACTAGAAAAGTATACTCAAAACTAGCTTCTTGAATGCCCCTAACCGTACACAACATTAACCTTAATCCCTAAAAATTAGGATTCTTTACAAGGCCTATGCAAAGTCCATATTTCTCCTAATGGATAACATTTTAAAGTCTTCACGCAGATTTAATTCTAATCAATTAGGGAAATTACAAGCATGCCACAAAGAGAACCATAAAAAAAATCTTTAAGTATCTAGCATGGCAACATAACCGGTTTTTATGGCAATGGTATGTGGATATTATTAAATAAAATTTTGGGAGCATTATTAGAGGTTCAAAAACCTTAATTGGGTTGTGGTCAAAACTTGAGCTGATTAGGACCAGTAGTATATGCCACAAAGGGACTCAAGAGGATTGTATGCTTTGACTTTTTGCAAGCATGTAGTCATTACTCGTAGGAGAGGCCATACTCCATCTTCAAAAATTTAATGTTGATGTTATCAAGCTCTTTCAAAGCACCTACGATGCAAATAGAGACTCCTTGTTTGATCTAGGACTGTCACCCCATGCATTCAAGATGCAAACGTAGGTGATTGCATTTGGAGAGACATTGTCATGATAATAAATATCTAATTCTCCTAAATGATTTTCTGATATTAAACTGATCATTTAATGTGGGGAAGTGCCAGGGGAGAAAAGGCTAGAATATTGGTTAAGCTAGCAGACCGGCCACACTAGGGATCCAAAGGAGGGAAAATAGGGATCCAAAGGGGGGGCCATCTACAAAAGAGCCATGTGCAACAATGGGCTAAAAAGACCCTCAGGTTCAGCCCATTAAGACTTCCAAAATGCTAAGGTTCCAAAATTCAAAGGTTGTGTCCAAAGGGTTAAAGCTTAGGGGGAATTGGATGCTTTGTGTGCTCTCCAAAGTCAACACATATCCCTACATGGGAGGGGGCGAGCCCTTCTTCTAGGGGATGAGAGAGAAAGCCACACACACACACAGGCTCCCTTTACACAAAGGGAATGAGGGACACATGTCAGCTCCCTAGGCCAGATGCCCATAAGGTGTGTCCAGTTTCTATTGGATGACCCTTGAAGTGGACCAATGAGAATTAAGCTAGAGTAAATATAGTTTAATTAATTCAAAAAACATTTAATAAAAGAAACCAATGAGAATTAAGTCTCCTAGAAGACTATTGGGCAGTCTCACAAGGGGTCCAATGAGCATTCAGGAGCCCAATGGCTTGCCTGATTCCTATTGGCTAGGAGGCAAAGGGGTCCAATGAGAGTTTAGTTTAATTATATAATTACCTAAAGCTCTCACAAAAGGGGAAAGGGGGACACATGTCAGAAGGCTATCACTTATGCTGCTTATTAGCCATTGGCTGAGCTTGGCATTGTCCAATAGGGAGCCTGCAAGAGCAAATAGCAAGGGGGCTCGCCCAAGAGAGAGAGAAGGCTGATTTTTGCAAGGCATTATCACACACACACTCACACAATCTCATGTGTGAAGAAAGAGAAGACTATCTCTTCCCAAGCTTTAATGGAGAGCTCATCACCTACTCCAAGCTTGTGAGATAGAAGCCTACATCAACACACTCTTGGCATGTGGATGCAAATCCAACCAAGAGCCAAGCTTCAATGCATGCTCATCTCCTCTACCAAGCTGATTACTAAGCTAAGCTATGCTAATATGAGTGATTATGTGAGGAGATGTACATCTTTCTCGTAAGATACTCCTTCTTCCTCTCAATCTACTCTCATACCCTGCTAGCTGTCACCATCTTCAAAGGTGTGTGAGGTCTTGGGTCTGAGAACGGGGATAATGCAAGTTGTGTTTGCTAAGTGTTTTGCTTAGTGCATGAAGCTTTCATCTTCATTGCACTAGCTAGTCTTGAAGGAACACAAAGAATTGTATTGTACAATGTCTCTCTTGATGGGAGAAACCATAATACAAAGCCTTTTGGAGGGGGGACCGGCTCCATACAAATCCGGTCCTCAACTGTTGTCATTAGCTTAATTTCTCTCTCTTTTGAAAGTATTGTTGATGCTATCTAACTAGGTGTTATGCTTTTTGTTGCTCTCTCCACCCAAGCACTCTTGTAATTCTCATTAGGAATCTATTCTAATGAAATGCCCACTATGTTCATGCTCATTTCCGCTACACACAAGTTATTAGGGCATTAAATGTTACATTGGTATCAGAGCTCAAGGTTTCTCTTTTCTTGCTCAAGAAGGGAGGTCCTCAAGCTAGCTACAAATGGTTGGTATTATTAATTGCCTGTGAGTAAGTAGAATAGGGATTTTTCAGCCTTGCAGTGCGCGTGCCTTTGTGCAGTTAACGGGGCATCACCGTCGAGAGCTATGGTCTTAATAGTGGAGTCCTACGGGGCTTGCCTATGGCTTAACCACTATTGAGCTATTAGAAGCTTGACAGGAGCCGGTGCTGTTTTGGTGTCGAAAGACCCTCTCTTCTATTCCTTGCAATTAATGGTATTCGAGCTGCGGGTACAGTAGCTTGAGTGTTTTTTCTAAAGGGGTAAAGAGGAGTAGCAACTAGGGCTTGAAGTGCCAAAGTACACCTAAAAAGTTTACACCTAAAAGTTGTTAGAATGGTTGACAATAGTAAAGAGAGTGAAATTAATGTTGATAACTTTGATTTTGCTCATGAGTAAGCTACTAATGATGCTTCAATGCTTGTTAACTATCTTGTTTCTAGGCTTCAACAAGCCATGGGAAATCCATCTCTCCAAAGTGAAGTGCAACGGCAGCTCCGTGCTCACGGGATTCTCCAAGCTCATCACCATGACGAGAGAACACCTAGGAAGCCTCCTTGTGAGACTACCAAAAGAGGTCTCTCTCCGATTCATGAAGAAGAAGAGAATCCGTACGAAGAGCTCAAGAATTTACTTCTTGATGATGCATCTCCTTCCCAAAGGAGAACTCAAGAGCCTCCACCGAAGGAACGAGAAAGAAGCGAGTCTCCCGCCACCTCGGTGGAGATGGCCCCACGAAGACGGCGGGCTAAATGCTCTCTATCACCACCAAAGCGGAGAAGACCATCGTATTCTTCTCCTCACCACAATTCAAAGAGGGATGATAAAAAGCAAGAGAAGAAAAAGGCGAGAAAGAGGACACTCTCTTCTCCATCTTCTTCATCCTCTTCCTCTTATGAAAGTGATGGTGAAGACGACAAAGATCAAGACAAGAAAAAGGCGAGAAAGAGGTCACCCTCTTCTCCAACTTCTTCAAATTCTTCACCTTCTGAAGAAAGTGATGGTGCAACCTTTGAACCATCAAAAAGAAGAGGCCATAGGAAATCCTATGCCGCATGGAAGAGGTCGTCCAAGCTGAAGAAATTCAAAGAGGGAGGGAAGAGCATCTCTTTCCTTACTTATGATGGCACCTTTGGTGCTACGGACAAAGTCTTGGCCTTTATCCAACAATTCGATGCGGCGTTTGGATATGAGGGCTTCACGGAGTTCTCTAAGCTACGCCATGTAGCTATGCACTTTCAAAAGTCCGCCAGACTATGGTGGTCTAGCCTATGAGCCAACGGTGAAGCTCCACGAACATGGAAAGCTTTAAGAGCTTCCATTATGAAGCAGTTTTTGGCCACCGATGCAAAAGACAAAGTACTCACCCAATGGCGAAGCTTAAAGCTCTCTCCCAATGAATCCATCCACAAATATGTAGACAAGTTTTGGGACCTACAACTCAAAGCCACTGTCTTCAAAAAGTTGGATTTTGGAGAGCAAAAGAAACAATTTTGTGCGGGCTTAACCGAAGAAATGGCGGAGTATGTCAACTCCCAAAGGCCACGTACCATATCGGCGGTAATACACCATACTATGGTGGCCTCTCGAATCAATTTGCAAACGAGGGCTAAAAGAAATAATAAGCCCCCGGAAAACAAGGGTTCCAATGAGCCTAAGGGGAAGGACAATGTCCAAAAGTCTCCTAAGGGCAACTCCAACAAAGCTAAAGAGAAGGGAGTTTACAAAGGTAAGAATAAACTCTCTCCTGAAGAGCTTGAGCATTATCGTAAGGATAACCGTTGTTTCAAGTGCGGCGAACAAGGGCATGCGTACCGCGCTTGTCCCCAAAAGAACAACCGCCAAGATCCTCCTAGAGCTTCCTTGGTTGAAATCCAAGAGGAGGAGACTCACCAAACTCACCACAAAGGATCTCCTCTATGCCATGCTTGGGGAAAGGTAAGAGAACATGATTCTTTTATTCTCTTTGACCCTGGTTCTACTCACAATTTTATATCTATGGAGTTAGCCACCAAGCTAGGCATACAATCCTACAAGATGGGAGATGTCCTAACCGTAGACAGTGCCTTCAAGGGGCAAGAAGCTTCAGTCACTCCCTTAATTGGGAAATTGATGCTTCATGTCCAAGGCTATGTGGACAAAGAGGACTTCTTTATCTCTCCTCTCAAGCATGAGGATGTAATCCTAGGGGCACCATGGTTTGACCGCCTGGCTGCCGATGTTAAATTTCCTGAAAGGAGAATCTCCTTTAAGTTTAGGGAAAAAGACATGTATATAGATGCTAAGGAAATGGGTAACACTATCCCCATTGTACATACACCAGCTTTGAACAAGTGAATAAAGAGCTCTATTTCCATGTACATGATTTATGTTAAAGATTCTCAAAATGAACCTAATGCTTTAGCAAAAGAAAATAAAAGCAACCAAAAGGAATTAGAGTTATCCAATTTTCTCAAGGGGTTTCAAGATGTTTTTATTGACGACATCCCTTGTGAGCTACCTCCTAAACGAGGTAATGATGACCATGCAATCGAACTTCTTCCAGGAAGTTCACCGCCTAGCAAACCTCCTTATAGAGTTTCTCAAGCTCAAAAAGAGGAGATTATGCGGCAAGTGCATGAGTTAGTTGAGAAGGGTATGGTTAGGCCAAGCTCATCTCCATTTTGCTCACCTCTGCTATTAGTGCAAAAGAAAGACGACACATATCGTATGTGTGTCGACTATAGAGCACTAAATAGGATCACTATCAAGAATAGGTTTCCCTTTCCACGGGTAGAAGACCTATTTGATAAGCTACAAGGATCGACCTACTTCAGTAGGATTGACCTAAAAAGTGGCTATCATCAAATAAGGATAGTTGATGAAGACATTGTAAAGACCACATTTCGCACCACATTTGGTCTTTACGAATAGATTGTCATGCCTTTTGGCTTGACCAATGCACCAGCCACATTCAACTGCTTGATGGAGAAGCTGTTCAGGCCTCATCGAACCTTGACTGGAGTGTTCTTTGATGATATTATCATCTACTCTAATTCATTGGAGGAACACAAGCAACACCTCCAGGTAATATTTCAAGTTTTAAGAGAGAATAAACTTTATGTTAATCGAAAGAAAAGTGAATTTTTCTTGCAAGAGATTCAGTATTTAGGTCATATTATCTCTCAAGATGGCATCCAAATGGATCCATCTAAGTTAGAGGTAATAAAACGATGGCCTAAACCAAGGAATCTTCATGAACTAAGAAGCTTCATAGGTATGTGTGCATACTATAGACGCTTCATAGAAAAGTTCTCACAAATTGAGAGACCATTACATGACCTAACAAAGAAAAGCTTTAGGTATACATGGTATGCTAAGGAGAACAATGCTTTCGAAAAGCTAAAAGAAAAGCTTATCTCTCAACCTGTGCTTACACTACCGGATCTCTCAAAACCATTTGAGGTCCAATGTGATGCTTGTGGTGATTGCCTTGGAGCTGTTTTACTCCAAGAAGGGCATGCGATAGGCTATGAGAGTTGAAGGCTCGACCCTGTTGAGCAAGCTCTAGGCATATATGAAAAGGAACTCCTTGCAGTTCTACATGCCTTAGACTCATGGAAGCACTATTTATTGGGGACTCCTTTCATTCTGTGAACGGATCACCAAGTCTTAAGTACTTCATGACGCAGACCAAGCTCTCCGACAAACAAATGAGGTGGGAAAATTTCCTTTCGCAATTTCATTTTCATATTGCTCACATTGCTGGCAAGCATAATCAAGTAGCTGATGCACTCTCAAGACGGCCGAGAGTGAATGCGGTTTCCATAGCAACTCACAATGATCTATCTTCAATGATAGATGAGTATGCTATTGATCCCGATTTTAGAGATGTGATTTCAGCCCTTGCATTAGGGAAGAAAGAAGAACCATTTACCTTACAAGATGGTTATCTTCTCTATGGAAATAGACTATGCGTTACTAACTCACTACGTGAGAAAGTAATGTATGAATCTCATGCTCCACCTTATGCGGGGCATGGAGGGATTCAGTCTACCTTAAAGGGAATTGAAACATATTTCTATTGGCCTACCATAACTAAACTCTCATTGGACCCCTTTGCCTCCTGGCCAATAGGAATCAGGCAAGCCATGGGGTTCCTGAATGCTCATTGGACCCCTTGTGAGACTGCCCAATAGGCTTCTAGGAGACTTAATTCTCATTGGTTTCTTTTATTAAATGTTTTTTAAATTAATTAAACTAGATTTACTCTAGCTTAATTCTCATTGGTCCACCTTAAGGGTCATCCAATAGAAACTGGGCACACCTTGTGGGCATCTGGCCTAGGGAGCTGACATGTGTCCCTCATTCCCTTTGTGTAAAGGGAGCCTGTGTGTGTGTGTGTGGCTTTCTCTCTCATCCCCTAGAAGAAGGGCTCGCCCCCTCCCATGTAGGGATATGTGTTGACTTTGGAGAGCACACAAAGCATCCAATTCCCCCTAAGCTTTAACCGTTTGGACACAACCTTTGAATTTTGGAACCTTAGCATTTTGGAAGTCTTAATGGGCTGAACCTTAGGGTCTTTTTAGCCCATTGTTGCACATGGCTCTTTTGCGGATGGCCCCCCCTTTGGATCCCTATTTTCCCTGCTTTGGATCCCTACTGTGGCCGGTCTGCTAGCTTAACCAATATTCTAGCCTTTTCTCCCCTAGAACTTCCCCACATTAAATGATCAGTTTAATATGAGAAAATCATTTAGGAGAATTAGATATTGATTATTATGACATTACCTCTCTCTTGAAATCATAGTCGTCCTCGACTATGGTGTGGAGAAGATAAAGCATATTCATAAGTCCTTTTCTTAGCGGGCACAGGATCCCTATGTTACCCTACGACATCATTCCACAATGGATGACTAGTCCATTTGGCACTTGAGAGCCTCAGGCTGCCGCAAGCATGTCTGCACATTAGTCCTATCAGTCTTCCATAATAGAGTGACAAGCTCTACTTGGTGTTTGGGAGACGTCGTCTCCGCAAACTTGATCTAAGCATGCATACCACTTCATTTTTGTGCACAATAAAGAAAAACAAAGTCTTATAAGACAAAAAATTTGTTCATTTTTAACATTTTGTACATTTTCTTACTCTTGGAAAGCATTGTAAGCATTGACAAGGTTTAGGTTATCCTTTAATTGTATGCCTTGCATCCATCTAGCATCTTCAAAAGGATAATTCTTCAACTTAATAAGATATCGTCGGATAGTCTTACCACCTCTTAGTGCCTTGTCTTCATGTCAGAGAATAGACTCGGGCTGTAGCACCTCCTCTTGGTCCTCGATCTCCGGCGGGTCTTCAATAGTTGGTTCTTGAGGTGGCTCTCCTTTGTAAGGCTTTAATAGGCTCACATGGAAAGCATTGTGTATGAGCCAATGATCGGGCAACTTGAGTTGATAGGCCATCTCATTGATTGGCCTAATAATCTGAAAGGGACCATAGTACCTTTTTGCTAGTTTAGCATAGTACTTTTGGTGGCCCGTAGGATTCTTGCCCGTCGTGTGCCTTAATAGAGCCTGGGGAAACTTTAACAAGACCCAATCATTTTCTTTAAAGGCTTGGGCTCTTCTGTGCTTTTCAGCAGCAGCCTTTTGCCTTTGCTGTGAGATAGAGATAGCATCCTTAATCTTTTGGAAAGATTCTTCTAGGTCTCGGCTATACTCATCTGCAGCGAAGATCTTCCCATGTACCTTAAGTAGCAAGGGACTTTTTGATCTTCCCTCAATTACCTCGAAAGGCGCTTTTCCCGTGGAAGTATGTACAGTGTTATTGTAAGCATACTCCACTAAGGGTAAGTACTTCTCCCATTGGGATCTTTGATCTACTTCCGTTACATAGCCTTTTAGTAGATCGAGAATGGTTAGGTTAGCTATTTCACTTTGGCCATCCATTTAAGGATGATAGGCCGAAGAGAAGTTTAGCCTTGTCCCTAAATTCTCAAAGAGACCGTTCTAAAAATTACTGGTCATTCTAGGATCTCTATCCGACACTATGGACATTGGCTAGCCATGGTACTTGAAAATTTGTGAAATGAAGAGGGTTGCCATTTGATGGGCTTTGATAGTCTTTTTGACAGGTATAAAATGAGCTTGTTTACTAAACCTGTCTACTATCGTCCATATTCCCGTATTCCCATGGATAGACTTAGGCAATCCAAAGATAAAATCCATGGATATGCTCTCCCATGGTGAATTAGGGATTGGCAAGGGTTGAAGCAATCCAAGTTGCTTCCCTCTATCAAATTTTGTCTTTTGGTATGCCACACATTTGGAAACATACTCTTGTATGTTCACTTTACCTAAAGCTCTCACAAAAGGGGAAAGGGGGACACATGTCAGAAGGATATCACTTATGCTGCTTATTAGCCATTGGATGAGCTTGGCATTTTCTGCAAGAGCAAATAGCAAGGGGGCTCGCCGAAGAGAGAGAGAGGGGGACTGATTTTTGCAAGGTATTATCACACACACACACTCACACAATCTCATGTGTGAAGAAAGAGAAGACTATCTTTTCCCAAGCTTTAATGGAGAGCTCATCACCTACTCCAAGCTTGTGAGATAGAAGCCTACATCAACACACTCTTGGCATGTGGATGCAAATCCAACCAAGAGCCAAGCTTCAATGCATGCTCATCTCCTCTACCAAGCTAATTACTAAGCTAAGCTATGCTAATATGAGTGATTATGTGAGGAGATGTACATCTTTCTCGTAAGATACTCCTTCTTCCTCTCAATCTACTCTCATACCCTGCTAGCTGTCACCATCTTCAAAGGTGTGTGAGGTCTTGGGTCTGAGAACGGGGATAATTCAAGTTGTGTTTGCTAAGTATTTTGCTTAGTGCATGAAGCTTTCGTCTTCATTGCACTAGCTAGTCTTGAAGGAACACAAAGAACTGTATTGTACAATGTCTCTCTCGATGGGAGAAACCATAATACAAAGCCTTTTGGAGGGGGGACCGGCTCCATACAAATCCGGTCCTCAACTGTTGTCATTAGCTTAATTTCTCTCTCTTTTGAAAGTATTGTCGATGCTATCTAACGTGTTATGCTTTTTGTTGCTCTCTCCAGCCAAGCGCTCTTTGTAATTCTCATTAGGAATCTATTCTAATGAAATGCCCACTATGTTCATGCTCATTTCTGCTACACACAAGTTATTAGGCCATTAAATGTTACAGACACCCTCACTTTGCATCCACTCAAAGCAGCCCGCAATTGGAGAGAGGCACTTGTTTTTGTCATCTTAAAGTAGCCTAGAGTGAGGATGCTCTACCCCTCTTGGACATGATATGCCGCAATGAGTGTACTCCAAGAGATGGCATTCTAAACAAAATAACTCCTTTAAGAATTATTTTGCCCATGTCAGCATGGTGTGGTGTGCCACATGCCTTCAAGATGCAAGCGTAGGTAATTTCTACCAAAGAGATGCTCTCGCTTCACATCTGTTGTCCTTGCTTTGTATCAGCTGATGCTGTTCACTGTTGGGCATATCTTGCAATTAATGCACTCAAAAAGAGGAAGTACACCACATCTGGCGTAAGCAAAAACGTTGATCAAGGTAGTCTCAAGCATGACGTTTTCTTTAACCAACCCCTAGAGAGACACCCTTGCTTTGCATTTGCTCAAAACAGCCGTGAGGTTCATAGCCTTGCCCCTTTTGGGATTTTTGAAGTACACCACATTTTGTGCATATGTTAACCAAGGCATTCCGAATGACAACCTCTTTCTTCCATAGCATATGACTAATAATGTCATTGTGAAATTTTTTGCCCATATCAGCATTTTCTGTAATGCGACATTCCTTGAACATGCAAGCATAGGTGATTGCATCTGAAGAACACCCTCGTTGGGGAAGAGGAAGAAGAAACATTCTTACGAGAAAGAAATAGTTCCTCACTTATCATCACTCTTCTTGCTTAGCATAGCATAATAGCATAGTGTGAAGATGGAGAAGATGGCAAGATTTTGCATTGAAGCATGGCTCTTGGTTGGATTTGCATTCCATAGCCAAGAATATTGGTGTAGGCCCTCAACTTCTCAACAAGCTTGGAGAAGGAGATGGAGTTCTTGCACTTAGCACTTCCCACAATTAGAGTGTGTGTGAGTTTGTGTAAGAGAGTATATCTTGCAAGCAAGCCCCCTAGTTGCTTGGGTCGACCCCTCATTATAGCTCATGCCTTGTGCTAATTGGCTCTCTCAAGCCTAGCCAATCACAAGCCTAGGTTAATTAAGCAGTAGAGGTACCATTTGGACAATTGTCCTCCTTTCCCCTTTGAGAGAGAGAGAGCGGGATTGATAAATGCCTAAACAATTAATCTAATTAGCTAAATCCTCATTGGATCTCTCTAAGGGTCAACCAATAGGCTCTAGGCACCTTATGAGGGAAACATGGAGAGGAGCTTGACATGCGTCTTTGTTGCCTCCTCTTTAGCCTAGGCTTGCCTTGAGTGAGTGTGTGTGTGTCTCTCTCATGCCCCTACTTGTAGCCCCCCCCCCCCATATGTAGGGATCCTTGTTGACTTTTGGAACACCTTAAGCCCCTCAAGTACCTTAGTCAGCAAGCATGACAAGGACCTCAAGCACCTTAGTCAGCAAGCATAACAAGCACCCAAGCTTGCGCCGAATTCCTACCTCAAGCACAACCCTAGCTTGTCTAAGGTCCTAGGTCTAAGGACTTTTAACACTAAACTTTGGAGGTGTTTAATGAAGCTAACCCTAAGGTCTTTCAACCTCCATTAGTTTGCATTTCTCTTTGACATACCATCTCTCATTTGGACCCATTGACTTTGGCCTCTGTGTTAAGATAGATCCATAAGCACATGTTTATATTCTAACTCTTGTTCCCGTTTATTCTCCCACATTAAATGATCAGTTTAATATGAGAAAATCATTTGGGCTATCTAGATATTAGATTTTATAACACCTCAATCATAAACCCCCCGAGCTCCGCTCTCTCGCAACACCCTCCATTCGCAACTTCGATGAGACAAGGCCTCACACGCTACAGAGCAAAGATGGAGAAGCTTCAAAAAACCCTATCTTAAGCTGAATTGTCTTAGCTCTACCATTAAGTTCAATCTTAAGTTTGAAGCACATAATAAGAACTAAACAAGTGATACAATCACGAGACCTGCGTAACCCTACCCTTGTAAAGTCACCCAGCAGCGTATAGAAACTCCATTTTTTATCTCATGTTTAAATTGCATGGGAGATTAGAGCTCGGAATGTGTTAAGAAAAACCCTATTTAATCAATAAAATAGACTAGAATGCATCCAAGTCTTCATAATAACTTCCTAATTAATACCTACCATGATCATTACTCTTTCGAGTAGATGTGAGAAATAAGTAGCACCTTCATGGGCCAAGATGTTATAGCAATTAGGCAATAATGGTGCCATACCTCCATTATGTGATTAGATAATGCTACAAGCCTACCATAGTGTAAATATAGCAAATGCACTTGAGTTCACTATCACAAACATTAAGAATTTGTACGCTTATGGTAAAGTTGGGTGTGGTGTATCTGAGGCTATGGTCACGCAAGGTTTAGTTATCACTTGTAGATAACTAAGCCAACTATGCCCAGATAGAGCATTAAATGAATAACTAAGCCTCTTTCATGGTCACACAAGGCTTAGTTATTCATTCATCCTCCCAACTAAGCCTTGAACTTCACAGCTATGCCAAAATCGGCATAGTTACAAAGGGTAGGCATAGTTATTCTTTGCTCCTTTTTGCATGTGACCAAGAATGAGGCTTAGTTATTTGTTCAAATAACTGATAACTAAGCCTCTTGTGACCATAGCCTGACTACAAGTGAGATATTTGGCAATCTAGAGGGCATGGTTTGTAGGCCTTCTATTTGATGGTGCCATCGAGCAATGATTTGGATGTCATCGAGGATAGTAGGGATGCTCTTGCAGTTATGCCATGGTGGCAACAAATGATGATGTAGAAATGCTCTAGGTGCCCACAATAACATAAAACGAGTACAGAGGCTATATTGGGGGCTACTTAAGGATCATCAATTTTGATCCTTTGAGAGCATCTCTATCTCAAAGGGTGATTCTAATGCAAATTTGCAGAGACCTTTAGAGATATTTTTTTCTACTAGCTGCAAATGTGCAGCCACAAGAGAGAGAGAGAGAGAGAGAGAGAGAGAGAGAGAGAGAGAGAGAGAGAGAGAGAGAGAGAATTATTGGATGCATTAATCCATGTATTTCTTGCTTAATGCTCAAACCTTTTGCTGCCCAATGGATTATTTATCAAATTTGGCTTCTCTTGTGGTTGTTGGTGCCGTTGCTGCTTCTACTTTGTGCTGTTTCATAGTGTGATGAGGGTAACAAGGGTGAAAATCATAGATAACGATTCACAAGGAAAAGACTCGCAAGGGCCCTTGAGAGGACACACAAGAAGTTTTGGACAAATTCTCACAATAATTCCCACATGTGACTTACATCAACATCATGAGTTTCTGTGAGGGAGGCACAACGTATACCTAGCTAGGTACGATTGGGGACAAGGGACCGCTAGCTCGAGGGGGGGGGGGGGGGGGATGGTGGTTCCCTCCCCCCAATCGTACCTAGATAGGTATGCGATGCCTCTCGAGCAGAAGCTCATGATGTTATGCATTGTATGAAAAACATTGAAAAAGACTCCGTTTTCCTACATGAGAAAATTTCCAAATCTTCTTGTGACACATGGAGATACCAAATACGGAGTGATTCTCCATATTTGGTATCTCTGGCAAGGAAGTCGAATCCGAGGGAGGGTGCGGAGGTAGGGCGGGGCGGGGGCTAAGCTATTTTTATGGACGAAAACTAACCAAGCATGACTATCGGATATGGCGACCAATGAAGCAGCAATCTCCAGCTCCACTTTTCATCAATTTTTTTGTAACCATGATGGAGACTGTGGGTGCGAGCAGAATTTTGTTAATCTGCTATTAACCCTGCTAATGACCACTCATATATAGATATTAAGGCCACTATATCGTTTTAGAGTACAATATGTGCATTGGAATGACCATTTTACTCCATCATGACCATGTCCTCGACCGTCCTTGTGCTTCATCACTATATCACACGAGCATGCTCAAATGGGATCAATGGTGGAGGAGGAAAATGCGGGGCGCGTCAATCATGGACCGTCAGACCTGACAATGCCCCAAATTTAGTAGTTTATCCAAATTTACAAATTTGCCCCAAATTTACTAATCGGTCCACATTTAGAATATGACATATTCGAATCCCCTATATTTCAACCTACGCATGAGGGCAGTCCTCGTGTATGTGGCATTGGCTTGACTATAAGATTTCACATGCTTTCCTCTTGCACTATTGGTCATCTATTTGAGGGAGGGTGGGATATAAGTCTCAATTGAGAAGGGACAGGAAAACGGGAAGTAGAAATGATCCAAATTGATTGGAAGGAATCCGAACATAAATTCTCTCGATGAAGTCTATCAAAAGCATATGATATATCTCCATGGACATAATTAGATAAAGAGTTTATGAATACACTAGACACCAATAATGATGGCAAAATATTTATAGTTTCCGTTCGATATATGTATGTAAGAGAGTATAATAGTTCTTTTCACCACATCTTTTAAAAGCTTAAGAAGAGGGGTCATAATTACCATGTAATACTCATAAATAATAATTTTCCAAAACATTCTACTTATAAGCGCCATATCCTTTTTTATAAAGAGTTGATATCCTGGGATCCCTCCACATTTTCCACCAAAATGCTTTGTAAAGGATCATTATATATCAAACGTATTGTCTTCAAGGTTGTAAGTAATTTTTTATTCTCCCAATTTCAACTCTAAAAGGCATTAAAATTGAATTTGGTTTGAAGTTGTAACACCCACTTCTTGTCAAAGTCAACGTCGATGCGAAAGCACACGCACATGCACACGTGCACACACACACACACAGTCTCTTGAACGCACACGCGCACGCGCTCGTGCACACACACACACACACACACAGTCTCTTGAACCAATCAACCTTGGCGATGAATAATTGAATGTTTGTAATACAATGGAGGTAAGGGGTTTCATATAGACCAACCTCAATAAATTGCCCTACCCGGACTTTGATAAATAAGTAAAATAAATACCTAAAAGCCAAAATAAATAATGGAATCACATTCGACAATTCACTTGAGATTGCAAAACTCTAACACCCTCTCTGCAGCTCATAGTTGACATAAATAGTGAGACCAAGTCGATGAAGAAGCTGCCATGGACACCCCAGTAGAGGTACGTTCCACTCGATACAACTCAATTTTGCGATCCTCAACTTTGTTCCTTAGAACAATGTCATCTTGAGCATCAGTTTTCGTTTAGAAAACCTGAACTATAGATCACACTACGTCCAAGAATTCCCATTCGTGAACTCTGAACACATCATGTCCAAAAATACTGCAAGATAATGAAATGTGTGTAAAGAATGAGGATGTAAGAGAGCTACACAAAACAAGCACAAAGCACACAAGGATGGAAAGCTTCTTCTTCTTCTTTTACAGAAAAGAGAGTACAAAAATGACTAAGTGCTAAAGATGAAAAGTAGCACATATGTACATGCGGTCACTAATTGTGAACTCGCTAGAAGCATACTAGGCTGGCACTATAAGTGTAGTCCAGCTGTAGAATCACCGGCAGAGATCCTCCGTACTGGTCACCTAACGCGCCAATGAGTAAATGCCGTAAGCGGCCAAGACCCGTAGTGGATGTCAGCTCAAGATGTAGAGCTCGACATCTCAAAACTCCTCCTCGAGCGATGCATGTCACAGAGTCCAAGCATAGTCCGGAAACGTCGAAGCTTCTCAGCTCCGAGGGCCTTGGTAAAGATATACGCTATCTGCTCCTCTGTGTTGACGTAGACCAAGTCGATGTCACCCGCCAACACTCGCTCTCGAACGTAGTGGTAATGGACCTCTATGTGCTTGGTACTGGCATGGAACACTGGGTTCCTAGCCAACTGCATGCTGCTGAGGTTGTCACAATGGATGACAATCTGCTGGTCCACCTGCACTCCCAAGTCCTCAAGTAATGTGCGTAGCCAAGCTACCTCGCATGCCGCAACTGCTGCACCTCTGTACTCGGCCTCTGTGCTCGATAAAGCAACCGTAGGCTGCTTTCTGCTGCTCCAAGTAACAACATCACTCCCAAAAGAGAACATGAAGCCACTCATAGATCTCCTATCAACAATGCTACCTGCCCAATTTGCATCTGTATACCCATACAATGCTAATGGCACATCTGCTACATAGAACAATGTGTAGTCAAGAGTCCCTTGCACATACCTAAGTGTGCGTCGTACTCCATCCAAATGTGGCTTCCTCGGAAGCTGCATGAACTGACTCTCCAAGCCTACTGTGTAGCTCAAGTCTGGCCTCGTGATAGTCAAGTAGATTAGACTACCCACAATCTTCCTGTACATCTTGACATCCTCAACAACATCACCCTTCTCTGCACTCAGCTTTGCATTCACATCCAAGGGAATAGAAATTGGCTTACAATCATCCATACCATACTTTGACAACATGTCCAAAGCATACTGTCTCTGTGACAACCATACACCCTCTGGAGTCCTGATCACCTCAATGCCAAGAAAGTAGCGCAACTCGCCCAAATCTTTCATTAAACTCCTGTTTGAGAAGACCCTTCACATGGTCAATCTCCATAGCATTGTCACCCACAATAATAAGGTCATCTACATATATAGTAATGACCACAATCCCCACATCACTCTCACCTACATAGAGTGAATGATCAGCATGAGCTCTTCTAAACCCAATACTGACAAGATACTTGGCAATCCTGTCATACCATGCTCTAGAGACCTGCTTCAAACCATACAAAGCTTTGAGAAGCCTGCATACATAATCTGGGTAACCTGGATCGACATAACCATGTGGCTGATCCATATACACTTCCTCTTGCAACTCACCATTCAAGAAGGCATTCTTTATATCCATTTGATGCATAATCCATCCTCTAGATGCAGCCACTGCTATGACAGCTCTCACAGTCGTCATCTTTGCCACTAGAGCAAAGGTCTCCTCATAGTCTATGCCATATGTCTGTGCATAACCCTTCGTGACCAGCCTTGCCTTGTGACGCTCAATGTTACCATCAGCCTTATGCTTGGTTTTATACACCCATTTATAGCCAATAGCTTTCTTGCCACTTGGCAATGGCACCAACTCCCATGTGTCGTTTGCTTCCAATGCAGCCATCTCTTCATTCATTGCATCATCCCAATGCACATTTCCAACTGCATCATCAAAACATGTGGGCTCCATATCTTGTATCACCTTAGCCATGTAGGCTTGGTGATGCGCTAGATACCCATCATAAGTCAATTTCTGAACTGGATTTCTGACTCTGTTAGATCTGCGCGGTCCTGGGTCACTCCTTTGCCCTCTAGCATCTTCTTGTACTTTCCTTACACCAAGTGTCCTGACAGCCGGAATTCCAAATTCCTCATCAAGACTTTGTTCAGAACCATCTGAATCCATGTCTACATGTGAAAAACCTGATGATGCAATAGCCATAAAGGGAGGTTCATCAACCTTTTCCTTCCCTTTTCGTGATACATTCCTTGTACCTGCTGGTGGAGTAACCTGCGTACGTAGTCTACCATTCCATGGCTTCTCAATAGATCCACAAGAAGAGGACTCTTGTGGTCCACTCAAAACCTGTGACTGTGGCCTCACATTTTGTACAACCACATCATCTTTTACATCAGCCCCAATAGTTCCATGTGCATTACTGTACCAGCTGCTCATCTCATCAAAGACTACATCTCTGCTCACTCGTAATTCTCGTGTAGTAGGATTGTAGCACCTGTACCCCTTTTGTTCAAGGGAATATCCTACAAGAATACATTTCTCTGCTTTAGGATCCAATTTCCTACGCAACTCATTTGGTACATGCACGTAAGCTATGCATCCAAACACTTTCAAGTGTGCCAAATCAGGCTTTGTACTTGTAAACTTTTCCTCAGGCGTTACATCATGCACCGCAGCTGTAGGTGTCCTGTTCATAATACACAGCTGTATTTACAGCTTCAGCCCAAAAATGATGAGGCATGTTCTTCTCATTCATCAATGCACGTGCAACCTCTGCAATGTGCCTGCTTTTCCTTTCTACGACCCCATTCTGTTGTGGAGTATATTTGCATGTAAACTGCCTGCGTATACCATGCATTCGTAGAAAATCTAAAAAATCATTGGAGAAGTACTCTCCCCCTCCATCTGACCTCAATGTCTTGATTTGCATATCTGTCTCCTTCTCAATCATGACTTTGAAGTCTTGAAAGTGACCAAACACTTCACTTTTGTTACGCATGAAGTAGACCCATACTTTCCTTGTATGGTCATCAATGAAAGAGACATAATACCTGCAACCATGTATACTTGCAGTATTAGTTGGACCCCAAAAATCTGTGTGCACCACCTCAAGTGGCTTTTTACATACATTGAACTCATGTGGAAATGAGCCCTTTGATTGTTTTCCAAACTGGCATGCTGCACACACTTTATGCATTCCATCCACCTTGAATTTGGGCAAACCTTTTACAATCTGTTTTGATTGCATGCTGCGCAATCTCTGCTCATTGACATGGCCAATGCGTTTATGCCAAATGTCAACATCAACCAAAACACCTGTGCCCTGTGCAAATAATGCAGCTTTTACCTCAGGCATGTCTACATTCAGCGTAAACATTCTGCCCACACATTTGCCCTCTGTGATGAGCTTACAGCCATTCTGGAAATCTTCTACATAACAGCCATTCGGATTGAAGCGAACCTGCAAACCCTGCTCAACCATTTGTCCAACAAAAACAAGATTCTTTGTAATGTTTGGGACATGAAGTACATCTGCTAAGTACTTTGATTTCCCACTCTTTGTATTTAGGGGTATGTCCCCTACATGAGCAATGGGGTGAGCTGTGTCATCTCCTGTCTGCACATATCCTGACACATCTGGCTTGCACATATCTCTAAACCACTCTCCACGAGACGTCATGTGATTAGAGGCACCTGAATCCACATACCAAATATCATCTTGGGTGGAATTCTCTGCAGTCATTGTATTCATTACATGCTGCATAACAAACATACGCTCATTTTTGCTGTCATCTGCATCTCTGCTAGTAGATGCATAGTTGCCCTGTTCTCTCTTTCCACTTTCTTTTCCCTTTGGACAGTCACGTGACATGTGACCTCTTTCACCACAAGTCCAACATTCTCTGCTATCTGGAGTATGTTGCTGCCTGCTTGATCCTGCACCACGACCTCTTTGACTCCCCCTGCCTTGAGATTGGTTTCCCCTGCCACATGTATTGTTTTGATTTTATTGACCTTCCAGAAATTGGCCCCTGAAACCCCTTGGGCCTCGACCACGACCTCTACCTCTACCTCTGTTGGAGTTAGAATAGAAGGACTGTTCAGAATTATTTTTGCCATGAGAAGAAGATGTGTCAAGGTTCTTCTCCTCAAGAATAAGCATAGAAATCAAATCTTGGAACATGGGGATGTCGTCTCTTGTATTCATGGAAGACCTGAAATGTACATACTCATCTCCTAGGCCATCCAAGCATGCACGGACAATGTCATCGTCTTCCACTAAGACTTTAATAGATCCAAGAGCCTCAATGATACTCTTGATCTTCAAGGCATAATCATTGATTGAGAGGTTGTTCCTCTTAACCTGATTTAGCTCCGACTTTAGTTGAAGCTTCCTGGCCTTGGTGTTCACCTCGAACATTCTGCCTAAGTTTTTCCATGCAATGGCGGGGGTTTTAGCATCCTGTAGATAGCCCATCATGCCATCTGTGATGCTCATAGAAAGCCAATACATCACTTTGCTTTGGCCTTGCTGCCAGTCCCTCAAAGCTTTTCTTTGTTCTGCTGTAGCCTTTGCCTCGGGAATCTCTGGTTCCTTTTCATTGTCTCCTTCTACATAGTCCCAATAACCTTTTCCTTTTAGGAAATCTGTTATTCTGAACATCCATGCAGGGTAGTTATTTTTCTCAAGCTTCTCATTAACAATCTGACTGAAACCGTCAGACATCTTGAAGCACTAAGACAAAATAGCTGCAATCTGCAAAAACCTACAAATCTGCTGAACCTGCTATCGTGGTACCTGTAACGCTTTCTACACTCAACGAGTGTCCACAATCAAGCGTACATACAACCACTGTACTTGTACAGTAAATCTCTATGTACTGCACTTTGGAGACCTGTTCAGAAACTGGCATCTGGTCGTGGATTGCGAACGAAGAGATTGTGATGCTCTTGCTCTCTTAGCCTCTCTTGCCTGCACCAGGCCCTGATACCATGTAAAGAATGAGGATACAAGAGAGCTACACAAGACAAGCACAAAGCACACAAGGATGGAAAGCTTCTTCTTCTTCTTTTACAGAAAAGAGAGTACAAAAATGACTAAGTTCTAACGCTGAAAAGTAGCACATATGTACATGCGGTCACTAAGTGTGAACTCGCTAGAAGCATACTAGGCTGGCACTATAAGTGTAGTCCAGCTGTAGAATCACTGGCAGAGATCCTCCGTGTCGGTCACCTAACGCGCCAGTGAGTAAATGCCGTAAGCGGCCAAGACCCGTAGTGGATGCCAGCTCAAGATGTAGAGCTCGACATCTCAACAATGTGGAACACATCCTGTCCATGATCCGACCAAAAACAATCGATCGGTGCACTCATCCATAATGTTTTAGATACGTTTAATTGATTCCAATGGGATGCACATGTCTTGAACTCTGACCCAGGGGTTCAAACAACGATAACTTAAACTCCAACACAAGGGTCCAAATTAATTAAACGGAGCACTTCTTGCCCCTCTCTGCCACTCACAAGCCCCTCTCTGGTTGATGCTAGTGGCGATACTGATCTCCATGTGACTAGAAGGCGGGAGTCCATGCCAGTGTAGTCACCACCACGTCAATAGCCTCTTTGATGTCCTTCCTTGAGTCACTATCACTGCTTTCCTAATGATGCTTGCTGTTACCTTTTTTCTTTGTAGAATCTTTGTCTTTGCCTTTTGATTTGCAATCTTTAGCCAAATGACCAAACTTTCCACAATTGTAACAATGGTTCTTGGTCTTTTTTCTAAAATCCGAAGCAGCAAGTACTTTCCCACCTTTCTCAAAAATCAGAATTTTGCCTTGAGCTATCAACATAGATTCCTTCTAAATGAGAAAAGAGCTGAGATCATCAAATTCCAGCTTTTCCTTTGTGATTTGTAGCCGAATTTTCCTAGACACCGTTTCATACGCCTCAAGCAACTTTGTGAAAACCAAAGCAACTAACTGGGTACTCGTTTACTGCACTTTATATAGTCCATAGTTGATCATGAATAACTTTAGCCTTCATAAGAAAGGATTGCATAGAACTTCCTCGTGGAAACTAGATGGCCAAAAACTGTCCAAGAAGGGTGACTGCTCACATCGTAGAATCCCGATTAAACATTTTGACAAGCTTGAGCCACATATCATTGACGGTCTTCAAAGTCTGAATGGATTGAGAAATATCCGTTGTAAGAGATTCTGAAATGGTTGGCATTGCCTTTGCATTAGCAGTGTAATGGAATTTGCCTTAATATGTGAGAGTAGCGGAATTTAATGAGAGTACTTTCAAGAAATGATTTTGTGAGCATAGCGGGTTGACATAATTGAAGATAGCAACATAATCATAGCAATTAGTTAACTTGGCATAGACAATACTTTTGCAAGAGAGAGAGTTTAGAGAACATGACAATAGTTGAGGACCGGATTTATGTGGAGCCGGTCCCCCCTCCAATAGGCATTTGTATTATGATTTCTCCCATTAAGAGAGACTTGTTACAATACATTCTTTGTGTTCCTTGTGACCTAGGTGATGCAATGAAGATGGAAAGCTTCATGCATCACAATCATAGCATAACATGAACTTGAAGAAAGCTTTAACTATCCCAAGCCTCAGTCCCAAGACCTCAAACACCTTTGAAGGTGGAGAGAGCTAGCAGGGAATGAGGGTAGGGAAGAGGAAGAAGAAACATTTCGTAGGAGAAAGAATTAGTTCCTCATTTATCATAATCTTGTTGCTAGCATACATAATAGCATAGTAATGAAGAATAAGGAGATGGCAAGCTTAAGCATTGAAGCATGGCTCTTGGTTGGATTTGCACTCCATAGCCAAGAGTGTTGGTGTAGGCTCTCAACCTCTACTTGCTTGGAGAAGGAGAGAGAGCTCTTGCACTTTGCATAGTACACAATGAGAGTGCTTGTGAGTGTGTGTGGGTGAGTATACCCCTCAAGAAAGCCCCTAGCTAGCTTGGGTCGACCCCCCCTTGTAGCTCAGCTCATTGGACCCTCCCAGGCCTAGCCAATCACAAGCAAGAGCCATTACAAGCAACGTGGGTAGCCTTGGGACAAGTGTCCCCCTTTCCCCTTTGAGAGAGAGGACTTGATAAATGCAAAGTCAATTAGATAATTCAAGTAATTTATCATTGGACCCCTTTGAAGCCTAGCCAATAGGCTTCAAGCAACACATGAAGGTAACATGGGTAGGGACCTGACATGTGTCCTTGCTGCCTCTTCAAGTTGGGCCTTCCCTTGTGTGTGTGAGTGGGTGTTCTCTCTCTATCCCCTAGGAAAAGGGCTCGCCCCCCCTCTTGTAGGAATGCTTTTGACTTTAGGTGATCAAGCACCTTACTCACCAAGCATGACAAAGCACTTGAACTAGGGGGTGTTCCCACAAGCATCTCAGGCAAGCTTCTCAAGGCACCTCAAGTACCTTAATCATGCAGCAAGTCAAGCACCTCAAGCATGGAGCCAGTCAAGCACCTCAAGCATCTTAATCAAGCACCTCAAGCACGACAAGCACCTCAAGCAGGACAAGCAACTCGAGCTTGGGCCGGGTTCCCACCTCAAGCTCAGCCTAAGGTCAAAGGACTTTTACACACATTTATTGGAGGTCTTCAATGAAGCTAACCCTAAGGTCTTATGCTCCATTGGTTAGCCTTTCTCTTTGATAGACCATCTCCCTTTTGGGCCCCTTTACCATTGGCCCCGTGTTGAGATAGATCTATAAGCACATATCTATATCTTAACACTTGTTCCCGTTTATTCTCTCACATTAAGTGATCAATTTAATATGAGAAAATCATTTGGGTTGGTTAGATATTAGATTTTATGACATTACCTCTCTCTTGAAATCATAGTCGTCCTCGAATATGAGGTAGAAGGGATAAAGTCTTAGTCATTAGTCAATCGTACTTAGCGGGTAAAGGATCCCTTTTTACCCTACGACATCTTTCCAAGATGGATAACTAATCCATTTGGTGCTTGGAAGACATAGCTGCCGCAAGCATGTCTGCTCTTTAGTCCATTTCATTCTCCCAAAGTAGAGTGACAAATTCTACTTGGTGTTTGAGAGACGTCGTCATCACAAACATGATTCTAAGCATGCATACTAGTTAAATTTGTGCACAATTAAAAAGAGGACTAGTCATATAAGACAAAAACATGAGTCATTTAAAAGAAATTTGTACATTTGCTTACTCTAATGTAGGATTGTAAGCATTGACAAGGTTCATACTATCCTTAAGTTGTAATCCTTGCATCCATCTAGCATCTTCAAAAGGATAATTTTTGAACTTAATAAGATATCGTTGGATTATCTTACCATGTCGTAGTACCTTGTCTTCATGCCGAAGGACAGCTTCGGGTTGTAGCACCTCTTCTTGGTCTTCAACTTCGGGAGGGTCTTCAATAATTGGTTCAGTTGGTGGCTCTCCTTTGTAGGGCTTAAGCAGGCTTACATGAAAGGCATTGTGTATAAGCCAATGGTTGGGCAACTTGAGTTGATAAGCCGTCTCATTAATGGGCTTCAAGATTTGGAAAGGACCATAGTATCTTTTTGCTAGTTTAGCATAATACTTTTGATGGCCCGTAGGATTTTTCCCCGTCGTTTGCCTTAATCGAGCCTTAGGAAACTTGAGTAAGACCCAATCATTTTCTTTGAACATTAAGGCTCTTCTGTGCTTATCAGCAGCAGCTTTTTGCCTTTGTTGAGAGATGGATATAGCCTCCTTAATCTTTTGAAAAGATTCTTGTAGGTCACGGCTATACTCATCGGCGGCGAAGATCTTTCCATGTACTTTGAGTAGCAAGGGACTTTTAGGTCTTCCCTCAATGATCTCAAAAGGTGCTTTTCCTGTAGAAGTATGTACAGTATTATTGTAGGAATACTCTACAAGAGGTAAGTACTTTTCCCATTGTGAGCGTTGATCTACTTCGGTAACATAAGTCTTGAGTAGATCAAGTATCGTAAGATTGGCTATCTCACTTTGGCCATCCGTTTGTGGGTGATAGGCCGAAGAGAAATTCAATCTTGTTCCTAGATTTTCAAAGAGACCTTTCCAGAAATTACTGGTCATTCTAGGATCTCTATCTGACATGATGGATGTGGGTAATCCATGGTGCTTGAAAATATGAGATATGAAGAGAGTTGCCATTTGGTGTGCCTTAATAGTCTTTTTGACAGGAATGAAATGTGCTTGCTTGCTAAACCTGTCGACTATTGTCCATATTCATGTATTCCCATGGATAGACTTGGGTAATCCAAAGATGAAATCCATGGATATACTCTCCCATGGTGAATTTGGAATAGGAAATGACTGGAGTAATCCAGGTTGCTTCCCTCTATCATACTTGGTCTTTTGGCATACTACACATTTTGATACATACTCTTGTATTTCCACTTTCATGGTAGGCCAATAGAAGTACGTCTCTACTCCTCGGAGAGTAGGTTGAATACCTCTATGCCCCGCATATGGAGCAGCATGGGATTCATACATAACGTTCTCACGAAGGGAATGGGTAACACATAGCCTATTGCCGTGGAGAAGATAACCATCCTGCAAGGTGAATGGTTCCTCTTTCTTCCCCAAAGCAAGGGCTGACATTATGTCTCTAAAGTCAGGGTCAATAGCATACTCATCTGTCATAGAGGATAGATCATTGTGAGTAGCTATAGACACTGCATTAACTTTTGGTCGTCGTGAAAGTGCATCGGCAACTTGATTGTGCTTACTAGCTATGTGAGCAATATGGAAATTAAATTGCGAAAGAAAATTTGCCCACCTCATTTGTTTGTCGGAAAGCTTGGTTTGCGTCATGAAATACTTGAGACTTTGGTGGTCGGTTCGTAGGATAAATGGAGTCCCCAATAGGTAGTGCTTCCATGTGTCTAGGGCATGTAGAACAGCTAAAAGCTCTTTCTCATAAATGCCCAAGACTCGTTCATCACCATTGAGCCTTCGGCTCTCATATGCTATGGCATGCCCTTCTTGAAGCAAAACCGCTCCAAGACAATCACCACATGCATCACATTGGAGCTCAAATGGCTTTGAGAGATCCGGAAGCACGAGGACTGGTTGGGAGTAAGCTTCTCTTTGAGTTTTTCAAAATCATTTTGCTCCTTAGCAGTCCATACAAACTTAACGTTCTTCTTTGTTAAGTCGTGAAGTGGTCCTGCTACTTGAGAGAATTTTGCTATGAAGCGTCTATAGTATGCACACATACCAATAAAGCTTCTTAGCTCATGTAGATTCCTTGGGTTAGGCCATGATTTTATTACCTCTACTTTGATGGATCCATACGAATACCATCGTGAGAGATAATATGACCTAGATATTGAATCTCTTGAAGGAAGAATTCACTTTTCTTTTGGCTGAGAAAAGTTTGTTTTCCCTCAAGGCTTGAAAAATCACTTGGAGATGTTGCTTATGTTCCTCCAAAGATTTGGAGTAGATGATGATATCATCAAAGAACACTCCAGTGAATTTATGATATGGTCTAAAATTTTTCTCCATGAGACGATTGAAAGTAGCTGGTGCATTAGTCAAGCCAAAAGGCATGACTAGATATTCATAAAGACCAAATGTTGTGCGAAACGCGGTCTTTAGGATATCTTCATCCACTATCCTTATTTGATGATAGCCACTCTTAAGGTCAATCCTATTGAAGTAGGTAGAGCCTTGTAGCTTATCAAACAAATCTTCTACTCGAGGCACGGGAAATCTGTTTTTGATAGTGATATGGTTTAGTGCTTGATAGTCCACACACATACGGTATGTACCATCTTTCTTTTGCACTAAAAGGACTGGAGAACAAAAGGGAGAGGAACTAGGCCTCACCATCCCTTTGTCTACCAATTCCTGTACTTGCCTCATAATCTCCTCTTGTTGAGCTTGTGAGACTCGATAAGGAGGTTTGTTAGGCGGTGAGCTTCCTGGAAGGAGCTCAATACGATGGTCATCATCCCCTCGTTTTGGAGGTAGGTCCATAGGGATATCATCGATGAACACATCTTGGAACCCTTTTAGAAAAGTAGACAAGTCTAACTCTTCTTGATTCCTATCATTTTCATTTGATGAAACATTATTAGCTTTTAGAGACTCTTTGACATAAATCATGTACGCAGAAACTGAGCTCTTCATTGATTTATCAAAAGAAAGAGGATTTACAAGTGGAATAGTGCGACCACGCTCACTAGCATCTATATACATGTTCTTTCCCCTGTAAGTGAAGTAAATTCTCCTTTCAGGGAACTTCATGTTGGCAGCCATGCTATCAAACCATGGTGCCCCTAGGATAACATCCTGATGTTGGAGAGGAGAGATGAAGAAATCTTCTTTGTCGACATAGCTTTGGACATGAAGCCTCAACTTCCCAATCAAGGGAGTAACGGAGGCTTGTTGTCCCTTGAAAGCTGCATCCGCGACTACTATATCTCCCATCTCAAAAGCTGGAATGCCCAACTTGGTGGCCAACTCTATTGATATGAAGTTAAGAGTAGAGCCAGGGTCAAACAAGATGAAGGCATCATGCTCTCTTACCTTTCCCCAAGCATAGGAGAGTGATGATCCTTTGCAATGAGCATCCTCTTTTGGAGCTTCGATGGTGGAAGCTCTAGGAGTCTCATTGCGAGTATTCTTCTTGGGGCAAGAACGATAGCCGTGTCCTTGCTCTCCACACTTGAAACACTTATGGTCCTTGCGAAAAGCTTCAAGCTCTTCAGGAGA
Organism: Adiantum capillus-veneris; assembly: GCF_014529385.1. NCBI lineage: Eukaryota > Viridiplantae > Streptophyta > Polypodiopsida > Polypodiales > Pteridaceae > Adiantum > Adiantum capillus-veneris. The sequence goes on along the minus strand of NC_140960.1, from coordinate 74,054,149 downwards.
GAGTTTGTTTTTACCTTTGTAAACTCCCTTCTCCTTGGACCGATTGTTGTTGTTGTTGTTGTTGGAAGTGCCTTGGGAATTATTTTGAGCATTGGATTTCCCCTTTGCATCATTTTTATCTTTGTTTTCCATGGGCTTGACATTACGTCTAGCCCCTTGATGGAAATTGATGCGTGAAGCAACCATGGTGTGGTGGATTACTTCGGTAATAGTACCGGGCCATTGAGAGTTGATATATTCGGCCATCTCTTTAGGTAATCCCGCACAGAATTGCTGTCTTTGCTCGGCAAAGTCTATCTTTTGAAAGATAGTAGCTTTGAGATGTAAATCCCAAAACTTGTCTACATACTTGTTGATAGACTCATGAGAGAGAAGCTTCAAGCCGCGCCATTCGGTAAGAACTTTATCTTTAGTATCGCTTGGCAGAAATTGCTTCATGATGGAAACTCGTAGAGTTTTCCATGTCTTTGGGGCTTCTCCATTGCCACGAAGGCTAGCCCACCATTGACGAGCTGATTTTTGGAAGTGCATAGCTACATGACGTAGCTTGGAGGACTCTGTGAAGCCCTCGTCCCCAAAGGCCGCATCAAATTGCTGGATGAAGGCCAACACTTTGTCAGTAGCACCAAAGGTGCCATTGTAGGTGAGAAAAGAGATACTCTTTCCTTCCTCCTTGAACTTCTTTAGCTTTTGTGACCTTCGCCATGTAGAAAATGATTTGCGATGTCCTCCCCTCTTGTATTCTCTAGGAGAATAGTCATAACTTTCATCGGAAGAGGAGGAAGGTGAAGAAGAAGGAGAAGAGGGTGACCTCTTCCTAGCCCTTTTCTTCCTTAATTTCCTCTCTTGCCTTTCAGAGTGATGAGGAGAAGGACTATGGGTTGCTCTTTTCCTCTTGGGAGGAGTAGGCGATCGTCTAGACCGCCTTCTTCGTGGAGCCACATCTTCAGAAGAGCTTAGACTTTCATTGCTTTCTTTCTCTGTGGATTCCTCCTCTTGAATGGGAGAGAGTATTCTTTTGGGGGTCTCTTCAAGAGGCATCCTAAGCTCTCTCTCCTCTTGGAGAGGAAGGGAAATTCCATAGGCACGAAGTTGTTGAGTAGCTTCGGCTTGCAAAGTAGGGTTGCCCATAGCTTATTGCAACCTAGTCACAAGATAATTCACAAACATGGGAGCATCATCATTAGCACCTTCATGTGCAAAATCAAAGCTATCAATGTTCATTCTACTCTCTTGATTATTGTCAGCCATGTTAACAAAATTTTATGTATGTACTTAGTGTATGCTTTGGCAATTCAAAACCTTAGTTGCCACTCCTCTTAGCCTTTGAAAATTGGCTCTTAAGTATCTACACCCACGGCTCAAAGTGGTTAATTATAGAGAGTAGAGGAGTAGGTCTAACATAGCAGAGCCGCCAAGGGCTAGCTCCTTTCGGACTTCTTGTGGATCAATAATGGTAAAGCCGTAGGCAAGTCTAAAAAGACTCCATTATTAAGTCCAAAGCTCCCGAGGTGTGCACCATCCCCCACATAGTGGGCTTAACAAAACCGATATTAGATCCGAGTTCCACTTACTCTATTATAATTAGCAACATCAACCATTTATAGGCTACTTAAGGACCTTTCTTCTGAAGCAAGAAAAGAGAAACCAAAAGCTCTGATACCAATGTAATGGAATTTTCCTTAATATGTGAGAGTAGCGGAATTTAATGAGAGTACTTTCAAGAAATGATTTTGTGAGCATAGCGGGTTGACATAATTGAAGATAGCAACATAATCATAGCAATTAGTTAACTTGGCATAGACAATACTTTTGCAAGAGAGAGAGTTTAGAGAACATGACAACAGTTGAGGACCGGATTTATGTGGATCCGGTCCCCCCTCCAATAGGCATTTGTATTATGATTTCTCCCATTAAGAGAGACTTGTTACAATACATTCTTTGTGTTCCTTGTGACCTAGGTGATGCAATGAAGATGGAAAGCTTCATGCATCACAATCATAGCATAACATGAACTTGAAGAAAGCTTTAACTATCCCAAGCCTCAGTCCCAAGACCTCAAACACCTTTGAAGGTGGAGAGAGCTAGCAGGGAATGAGGGTAGGGAAGAGGAAGAAGAAACATTTCGTAGGAGAAAGAATTAGTTCCTCACTTATCATACTCTTGTTGCTAGCATACATAATAGCATAGTAATGAAGAAGAAGGAGATGGCAAGCTTAAGCATTGAAGCATGGCTCTTGGTTGGATTTGCACTCCACAGCCAAGAGTGTTGGTGTAGGCTCTCAACCTCTACTTGCTTGGAGAAGGAGAGGGAGCTCTTGCACTTTGCATAGTACACAATGAGAGTGCTTGTGAGTGTGTGTGGGTGAGTATACCCCTCAAGCAAGCCCCTAGCTAGCTTGGGTCGACCCCCCCTTGTAGCTCAGCTCATTGGACCCTCCCAGGCCTAGCCAATCACAAGCAAGAGCCATTACAAGCAACATGGGTAGCCTTGGGACAAGTGTCCCCCTTTCCCCTTTGAGAGAGAGGACTTGATAAATGCAAAATCAATTAGATAATTCAAGTAATTTATCATTGGACCCCTTTGAAGCCTAGCCAATAGGCTTCAAGCAACACATGAAGGTAACATGGGTAGGGACCTGACATGTGTCCTTGCTGCCTCTTCAAGTTGGGCCTTCCCTTGTGTGTGTGAGTGGGTGTTCTCTCTCTAGCCCCTAGGAAAAGGGCTCGCCCCCCCTCTTGTAGGAATGCTTTTGACTTTAGGTGATCAAGCACCTTACTCACCAAGCATGACAAAGCACTTGAACTAGGGGGTGTTCCCACAAGCATCTCAGGCAAGCTTCTCAAGGCACCTCAAGTACCTTAATCATGCAGCAAGTCAAGCACCTCAAGCATGGAGCCAGTCAAGCACCTCAAGCATCTTAATCAAGCACCTCAAGCAGGACAAGCACCTCGAGCTTGGGCCGCGTTCCCACCTCAAGCTCAGCTCTAGCTTACCTAAGGTCAAAGGACTTTTACACACATTTATTGGAGGTCTTCAATGAAGCTAACCGTAAGGTCTTATGCTCCATTGGTTAGCCTTGCTCTTTGATAGACCATCTCCCTTTTGGGCCCCTTTACTATTGGCCCCGTGTTGAGATAGATCTATAAGCACATATCTATATCTTAACACTTGTTCCCGTTTATTCTCCCACATTAAGTGATCAATTTAATATGAGAAAATCATTTGGGTTGGTTAGATATTAGATTTTATGACAAGCAGCATCGCAATCGAGATTCGACACATGATTTGAGATACTCGTCATCTTGAAGGCAGTTACACCTGTTGTTGGGATCCCTTGTAGAACGGGGCTCCAAGATGTTGAAAATTACCCATTAAAGCATTTCCATGAAAACCAAAGTCGCATAATCAAGCTCCAATGAGCGTAGTTATTGACGTTCAATTTGTCTCAATGTCGCTCGAGCAAGGGGGGCCATGTTGATGTTGCAAGATCTGTAAATCTGGGAGGTGACCGCACCAAGAGGTGACCGCACTAACCAAGCCGCAAAATAATCTACAAGCAATTACCCAAACTTGTCCTCAAGCCATGCCAAAAGAGGGCTGTCTATAGCCTCCGATCTCCTCGCCTCTTCCAAGCCGCTCCACCCCTCTACACTGAGAGCTCCACACGAAGAAGTGGGCTCCACACTTTGAATTCTCCCAAGTTGCTCCGCAAAAAGATGCTTTTACACCCCTCTTTGAAGATCCAAATTCCTCGCTCCAAATTCCAATACCGATTGGTGGCCCAATGCAATGACCTAAGGCGTGCCCACAAGCCTCTGATAACAATGTTTTAAAACATTGTAACACACTAGGTGGGGTTCGAGCACCGATAGCAAAAGGCTTATTGCAATCAAGGGAAGGGGCCGGGAGATAGCCTTTTGAAACATTGTAGGGCAGGGTTGTCAAAGTTCTCCATGCGTTGCCGTCGGTCAAGCATCTCAAAATGCTAGAAGTTGAGGGGTCGTTAGGTGTTGTCGGCGTTGGCATTTCAAAATGCTAGTGAACAAGGGGCGGTGCCATTCTCCATGCGAGGTGGGGTAGCGTTTTGAAAATGTTGCCATAGGGGAAGAGGAGAGTCCACAACACGATTCCGTTTTAGAATGCCGATGGGCAAGTATTTATCAACGCTAGCAAGTGTGATGGGTTTCTCTTCACGTTCTCTTCTTCTCAACTTGCTCGTCTTTCACCAAAGCTCTTCAAGCACAATGCTCCACGAAGGGCTCTGATACCATGTCAAAGTCGACAATGTGGAGGCGTAGAGACTAAGGAGAGAGAGAATGAGAGAGGGAGAGAGAGAGGGAGATTCTCATGAACTAATCAACCTTGGAAATGTATAATTGAATGTATTTAACGCAATGGATTCAAGGGGCTGCATATATACAAACCTCAGTAAATTCCCCTACCCAACCTTTGATGAATAAGTAAAATAAATACCTAAAAGCAAAATTAAATAATGGAATCACATTGGGCAGTTCACTTGAGATGCCAAAACCTTCTTTCATACCATAGCTCTAACAAGGTTAGTGAAGCCCTTTATATTTAAAGTGAAACTTCGTACACAATTGGAAGATATCATGTCTTACTTGCCTTTGTATGCATTAGAAAAAATATGGACTTTGCATGGGCCCTGTAAGGAATCCAATTTTTAGGGATTAAGGGTAATGTTGTTTAGAGTTAAGGGGACAAGGACATTCAAGAATTTGGTTTTGAATAGGCTTTTCTAGCTTTTTTTTAGGTACATGTAGGATGTGGACCTAGGAGGTCTCTTTCTCTCTCTAGCTTATTGAAAGTGAAGGGAGTAAAGGAATATGGCCACATCAGCAAAACCGTGCATAACTAAGGGCCACTAATTTATATTTTTTCAAAAAAATATTTTTTACTTATTTTTTACTTAAAACATATATACATATCAAAACAACATTTTTTGACCTTTTTTTTTACCTACAGTCACTAAAAGTCTATTTTTTCAAAAATCTTCCACCCCCTCTTCCAAAAAAAAAACCTTTGTTCTCTCCTCCTCTTCCCTCCTCTCCCCCTCCTTGCCCCTTTCTCTCCCTCCCTCTCTCTTTTCATCCTTTGCTTCCTCATGCATCAAGTGCCATGGTACTCACAAACATCACAAATCGTGTGCATCCGCCACTACATACTCCGCACATCAAAAGTGTACATATTCGCTTGCCCACGGAGTTTGCACCGAAGGTTGCACGCGAGGGTGAGTAGAGGTCATCACAGGAATGTCGCGCAATTGGTGAGACAAATGTCAAAATTTGGGTGGATGGCCATTTGTACCCTTAGAATCCTATAAGTCGCTTCCATCCATTATTTTACAGTCTTTTGATGTTTCTTCAATATCTTGGGAGGGGAGAAACATGCTTGTTATGCTACTGCAAGCGGTTGTCTAAAGGTGCAGGTGCTTCTTTGCATTCGCGGATGCACCAATGTCAAGCTCTTCAACTCAAGACATTGGCATTACAAGAAAGTATTGAGAGGGAGGTTTCAACTCTCCAGCAACAAATGAAGTAAAAGGATGTCCATATTATGAAGCTTGGCAACACCATCCCACATTTGAAAGAAACACCCCTTGGTGCAAGAGGACGCAAGAGTGTATTTTTATCCATTGAAACATTGTACATACAGGTGAAGCACGCAAATAATGAGGGACAGCCACAAGGTGATTTGTTCTTCACTTGTAGGAGACATTTCTACTTCACACTATTCGCTAGCATTTATCTTGTTGGTTGCCGGAAACTTTACTTAAGAGGCATGCATTGGAACAAGCCAAGATGATCGAGTCAACCTTCGGCATGATATTAGTAAATTTGGGAATTTCCTAATTCTTAATTTTAAAAGAGCTTAAGATTTGACCACATGATCAAATCTTAGCCAAATTTTTGAGAGCATAGTTCGAATTATTGTTTTAAGTACTACCTTGTGGAAGGTTTTTATTAAAAAAAATAGTTTGAGATTTGTCCATATGGACAAATCTTCAAGACATTGGTGATTCTCAAATTGGCTCTAAAGTCTCAAACTCTCTAATATCGTGTTCTTCTCACTAGTTGTCTCAATACCCATGATGTGATTTCTATGTTACATTCACTTAGGGGAAATCACATTCGGGATACAGTCACCAAGGAGCTTAAGCACAAATTGGTATATGTGGTTAGTGAAGATGAAGTGAAACATGCTTGTGATGAGGCTCAGATCAGCACTCAGATCAGCACCAAAGCCTACAAGGCTATTTTTCAACTCCTAAAGAATGCCCTGTGGGAGCATGGCATCGTCAAGAACAAGGCCAGCCTTGCAAAGAAGGCCACAAACAAAGACATGTTCTCCCACATTGGGGAATACCTACACATTTAGGACACAATACGAGTGTGATCACTTTATGCTTCATGCATACCAAAGGCAAGGAGAAAAGGTAGACAAAACTCCAGAAGATCTTTCATGGAGAAGGGCTTTCCTTACACAATGTGTAGCAATATTTTTGTGAACCTCAAAAGGCTTCAACAAGCAATTCTTAGATTCTATGAGTTACCTCAAGAAGATGACACAATGTAATTATTAATTTTGGTTGTGTTCTTATTATCATAGAATTTGAAGTCTAAGGTCTTGCCTCTACTTGTTTTGTAGTGCTTGGCACAAAGGTCTCTTTTGTGGTGAAACTGGATAAGTGTCAAATAGTGAAAGATCAAAGGTTAGAGAGGTTAAGTGTCACTCTAATGAATGAAGACCTATTACAAACATAGCAAAGGAATCCAATCGAGCCATATCCTACCCTGTCTTTTAGTGTGCAATCAAAGAAAGACATTTGGTGGTTGGGTACTATTGAGGTGCCCAAAGAGACCAATGGAGTACTTTCATGGATTTTTGAGAGAAATCCATGGATTACAAAAGTAATACACTCCCAACTTGTAAGTGAGAATTTGAAGGTTGAGGGTTTTGGCAGTTTTGATGTGGAGTGGCACCTAAGCATGGAGTGCAAAGAACTGGGGAGGCCCATGATATCACCCAACAAATGTCAATAAGTGGAAAAAAAGCCAAACACTTCTTGAAGAAAGCAACACAGGGAAACCCATGCTGACATGACGTTCAAAATAGCTCCAACCATAAGGCAGCTTATCTTTGGGAACTTTGGAAGGAAATATGTAAAGCTACTACTAAAAATGACTCGAATGTCGAGCTTGCAAACAAGCACAAGCAAGTTTGGGCACCTTTTGATAGAATGGTCAATCTTATGGGTCTTGCCAGCATAACAGAGGAGCAACGCCAATCATTTCAAGAAGCGTTGGCGGATTTCACTAAGGTCTTTACCCTTGCTTGGGGTGAAAATAACATCACACATTACATAGTAACCGATGTAGCATAGTGAAACTATTATAAGAGATTGTTTTTGTTTCATGATTTGTATCATTTTCTTGTATGAACAGCATATATTGTTTACACATGGAGCATTTTTTATGCCCAAATATGGTTCGTTTGAGATTTTTAGAACTCAAGGCATGGAGAATTCCCATTATCGAGCTAGGGGGATGTACTTTTAAAATACTGGACATGGTGGTAGTATGGTATAGTCTAATTATTTGGAAGAGATGTTCAACTGTTCTTTCACATGATATTTGCTCATAAGCTCATCATGGAGCGTGCGTGACAATCTAAGATTGCAAGGGAAGTGCGCGAATTGAGTTGTCAAGAGCAAAGCAACAAGTGAGGAATGTCACAAGGCCCCACCAGGCATGTTGCATGGTGCCAATGCAGGGTCTGACAAGGGTCGAAGTGGATTCAACACCAATAACTACACACCAATTTAGGGTCCGACAAGGGTTGAGGTGGATTCGGTGCTAATAATTACTCTTCTTTACACATTTTTTTATTGAAGTTTGGGGGCACCCATTTAAACATTAATAGCTTTTAAAAGAAAATTATAGTGCAAAAGGGTCGTTCTAAAATGGGCCCTTTTAGAGTGGACCCTTATAAATATAAGATCCACTCACTTGTCACTTGGTCCTTCTCCATAGGTGAGCTCCCACTTTATCCCGTGGCGCACACCAACAGACAAACCGCCAAAGAGCATCCCCCTACTATCAAAAACACTCTCCAAGGTTGCGAGAAGTGGGAGTAGCTTAAAAAAACAAGAAAATGCCCGTGAACACCTGGCCATTCTTGGCGTTCCTCAAGATCTAGGAAAGGTAGTCAAGGAGAAAGCTCATCGTGGGCTCATGAGCCGCAGGCACATGAGCAGCAATCACAGCAACAACAAGCACAATAGGCACCACCTCAAAGATTCAAGTAGCACACCAAATGATGGTGATAAGAAGAAGAGGAATCACCATCTTCAAGTGAAAGGGAACAGCCACCACGCCAACAAGCGCAAGCAGAGGGGTCTCAAGCTTGAGTGGTGCATACAGACAGCGAGTCAGAGATAGAGCCACCATGGGAGTGTGATGCGATCTCGCGCACACATCGGGTGCTAGTGGAGCTTGTAAATTTTTGCAAAATTAAGTTTTTTAAGAAACCCAAGTACCGCCCACCAGCAAATGTACAAGTGTCTCCAAGACAACCCAAGCATCGTTGCAAAATTGCAAAGGCATTTGCAAAAATCCGGCACTAAAGATAACCGAACTGCTCATTCAACGAGCCCCCTTTGCTCGCACGGTGAAGGAGTTGCTCCAAAATTATGAAAATCAATATAGAATGCAAGCAATGGCGCTCGAGGCGATTCAAGAAGCAGTGGAGGCCCACATCATTCTTGTGCTAGAGGATACCAATTTCAGTGCCATACATGCAAAGAGAGTGACTATACAGCCAATGGGTATGCAACTTGCACTCCATTTGAGGCGAGACTTCGCCTCGGCGGGGGGGGGGAGTCACTTAATAATTATGTGACGATCACGTGAGTGTAGAAGAAGGGATTATTAAATTTCATTTTTCTCACATTTTTACGTACAAAAGGGTACCATAAAATGGAATTGGAAAAAAAAATTGCACATTGAATAGAAAAAGGGTGTATTTTACTAGTAAAAAATTCACAGATAAGGAGTTATATAATTGATCCTTGAACGCACGTGATATACACAATTTATACATACTGACCCCCCCGAGGACCCGCACACTAGCCAAAGTGAAACTTATGTTTTTTTCATTAGCCACCCTACTTTGTATCCAAAACAGTTTGTTCATGATAACAGGATTCATAGTTTTGTATCTTCTATGTCCATAATCATTTAAATTCTTTATCTTGTTAATGTTTTTAAGTTAAATGATGTTTGTCCAACATACAACCTTTGGGTACACCATTGTCAGAGGAGAAGGGGGTGTATTTATGCATGAACACTTGAATTCAAGCAAAGTATGTGCTTTTCCAGTGTCTTGGGGTGCACACAAGGCCAGAAAATGAAAAATGGGGGTGGCCACAAGGGTGCACAGAATAGCCAAATAGGGGTCCATGTTTGGCTGTTCTGCGCACCCTTGTGGCCACCCCCCTTTTGTCTTTTCTTGGCCTTGTGTGCATCCCAAGACACTAGAAAATCACATACTTTGCTTGATTTCAAGTGTTCATGCACCCATTTAGCTTTGGCTCCAGCATACCAAGGGGGAGGGGTGAAGTAATGTATATCATTCATTTGAGGTTCCCATAATTTTGATGACCATTTCTTGGCGTCTCTCTTGTGCATAAGGCAAATCCCCGGCCAAGAGGAAGTGCATTATTGCCTCACGGTAGTTGAGCCAACAGAGGCATGTATCCCTATCTGGGAAAGCACCTTGCCACAAAAGCCAGTGCCAAATGCATTGCATACTAGGGATCTTCGCACTCGGAAGAGAAGATGAGCAGCTTTGGGCAATGGTACTCAAGCACAACACTTTGCTCAAGAATTGCAAAGACCACGTCATGAAATGACCTTGGAGAGTGAGCTCATTGTGTACATGGAAACATCACCAAACAGGGGAAGTTTTCCTATGTAATAAGCAAGAGAGGATTGTGGTTCGAAGGTCGTCCAGTTTCCGCCCGTCTGCATTGCAAACTTATCAAGATCTCGACAAGACATCACTACATGATAAAGTAATGTATGAATCTCATGCTCCTCCTTATGCAGGGCATAGAGGGATTCATTGTACCCTAAAGGGGATTGAAATATATTTCTATTGGCCTACCATGAAAGTAAACATACAAGAGTATGTTTCTAAATGTGTGGTATGCCAAAAGATGAAGTTTGATAGAGGGAAGCAACTTGGATTGCTTCAACCTTTTCCAATCCCTAATTCACCATGGGAGAGCATATCCAAGGATTTTATCTTTGGATTGCCTAAGTCTATCCATGGGAATACGGGAATATGGACGATAGTAGACAGGTTCAGTAAACAAGCTCATTTTATACCTGTCAAAAAGACTATCAAAGCCCATCAAATGGCAACCCTCTTCATTTCACAAATCTTCAAGTACCATGTCTTGCCAATGTCCATAGTGTCAGATAGAGATCCTAGAATGACCAGTAACTTCTGGAAGGGTCTCTTTGAGAATTTAGGAACAAGGCTAAACTTCTCTTTGTCCTATCACCCGCAAACGGATGGCCAAAGTGAAATAGCTAACCTAACAATTCTTGATCTACTAAAAGACTATGTAATGGATCAAGTAGATCAAAGATCCCAATGGGAGACGTACTAACCCTTAGTGGAGTATGCCTACAATAACACTGTACATACTTCCACGGGAAAAGCACCTTTTGAGGTAATTGAGGGAAGATAAAAAAGTCCCTTGCCACTTAAGATACACGGGCAAATCTTCGCACTGCAGATGAGTATAACTGAGACCTACAAGAATCTTTCCAAAAGATTAAGGATGCTATCTCTATCTCAGAGCAAAGGCAAAAGGCTAATACTGCTGACAAGCCCAGAAGGGCCCAAGCCTTTAAAGAAAATGATTGGGTCTTACTCAAATTTCCCAAGGCTCGATTAAGGCACACAATGGGCAAGAATCCTATGGGACAACAAAAGTACTATGCTAAGTTAGCAAAAAGGTACTATGGTCCCTTCTAGATTCTTAGGCCAATCAATGAGATGGCCTATCAAGTCAAGTTGCCTAACCATTGGCTCATAAACAATGCTTTCCATGTGAGCCTACTAAAGCCTTACAAAGGAGAGCCACCTCAAGAACCAACTATTGAAGACCCACCGGAGATCGAGGACCAAGAAGAGGTGTTGTAGCCTGAGTCCATTCTCCGACATGAAGACAAGGTTCTAAGAGGCGGTAAGACTATCTGACGATATCTTATTAAGTTTAAGAATTATCCTTTTGAAGATGCTAGATGGATGCAAGGCATACAATTAAAGGATAACCTAAACCTTGTCAATGCTTACAATGCTTCCCAAGAGTAAGCAAATGTATAACAAATGTTCAAAATGAACAAAATTTTTGTCTTATAAGACTCTCTTTTTCTTTATTGTGCACAAAAATGAAGTAGTATGCATGCTTAGATCAAGTTTGCGGAGACGACCTCTCCCGGACACCAAGTACAACTTGTCACTCTACTATGGAAGATGATAGGACTAATGTGCAGACATGCTTGCGGCAGCCTCAGGCTCTCAAGCGCCAAATGGACTAGTCATCCATTGTGGAATGATGTCGTAGGGTAACATACGGATCCTCTACCCGCTAAGAAAATAACTAATGAATATGCTTTATCTTCTCTACCCCATAGTCGACGACGAATATAATTTCAAGAGAGAGGTAATGTCATAATAATCAATATCTAATTCTCCTAAATGATTTTCTCATGTTAAAGTGATCATTTAATATGGGGAAGTGCCAGGGGAGAAAAAGCTAGAATATTGGTTAAGCTAGCAGACATGCCACAGTAGGGATCCAAAGGAGGGAAAATAGGGATCCAAAGGGGGGGCCATCTGCAAAAGAGCAATGTGCAACAATGGGCTAAAAAGACCCTAAGGTTCAGCCCATTAAGACTTCCAAAATGCTAAGGTTCCAAAATTCAAAGGTTGTGTCCAAAGGTCAAACATTGGGGGAATTGGATGCTTTGTGTGTGTCCCAAAAGTCTTTGTCAATCCCTACATAGGAGGGGGCGAGCCTTGCAAGCAGGGGATGAGAGAGAAACTCACTCACACACACACAAGCTCCCTTTACACAAAGGGAATGAGGGACACATGTCAGCTCCCTAGCCCAGATGTCCACAAGGTGTACCCAATTCCTATTGGATAGCCTTGGAGGTGGACCAATGAGAAGTAGGCTAGAGTATATCTAGTTTAATTAATTTAAAAACACTTAATAAAAGAACCAATAAGAATTAAGCTCTCTAGAAGACTATTGGACAGTCTCCCAAGGGGACCAATGAGCATTCAGCAACCCAATGGCTTGCCTGATTTCTATTGGCCAGGAGGCAAAGGGGTCCAATGAGAGTTTAGTTGAATTAAATAATTACCTAAAGCTCTCACAAAAGGGGAAAGGGGGACACATGTCAGAAGGGTATCACTTATGCTGCTTATTAGCCATTGGCTGAGCTTGGCATTGTCCAATAGGGAGCCTGCAAGAGCAAATAGCGAGGGGGCTCGCCCAAGAGAGAGAGGGGGCTGATTTTTGCAAGGCATTATCACACACACACTCACACAATCTCATGTGTTAAGAAAGAGAAGACTATCTCTTCCCAAGCTTTAATGGAGAGCTCATCACCTACTCCAAGCTTGTGAGATAGAAGCCTACATCAACACACTCTTGGCATGTGGATGCAAATCCAACCAAGAGCCAAGCTTCAATGCATGCTCATCTCCTCTACCAAGCTAATTACTAAGCTAAACTATGCTAATATGAGTGATTATGTGAGGAGATGTACATCTTTCTCGTAAGATACTCCTTCTTCCTCTCAATCTACTCTCATAACCTGCTAGCTCTCACCATCTTCGAAGGTGTGTGAGGTCTTGGGTCTGAGAACGGGGATAATTCATGTTTTGTTTGCTAAGTGTTTTGCTTAGTGCATGAAGCTTTCATCTTCATTGCACTAGCTAGTCTTGAAGGAACACAAAGAATTGTATTGTACAATGTCTCTCTTGATGGGAGAAACCATAATACAAAGCCTTTTGGAGGGGGGACCGGCTCCATGAAAATCCGGTCCTCAACTATTGTCATTTGCTTAATTTCTCTTTCTTTTGAAGTATTGTTCATGCTATCTAACTAGGTGTTATTCTTTTTGTTGCTCTCTCCACCCAAGCACTCTTGTTAATCTCATTAGGAATCTATTCTAATGAAATGCTCACTATGTTCATGCTATTTTCCACTACACACAAGTTACTAGGCCATTAAATGTTACATTCCATCACCGTCATCAACTAAATATTGATTAAACATTCTGTTTAGCCCCGATGTCGTTAACGGCCCAGTTAATTCTGTAAAGTGGGAGCTTAAACTCCTAGTTAGCAGATGATCCAAGTTACGCTGCTATTAACAGCCCGCCTTGGCTAAGAATTAAGTTGTACTCAAATTATCAATCAATTAATTTATGATTATGGCATTTGTTAGATCTTTCGGTGTCTGCTATTCTCTCTCTTTCACACCTCCCACAGCCAGAGGCCTGGTGGCTGCCCGACTCACGTTTCAAACACATATCCCCTGACATCCTTGGTGAACCCGATGCAAAATGAGCCGAGGTGGGAGGTAAAGGTGGAGAATTTAGAGTAGATGATGAAGTTGATTGAATAATTAAGTGCAAAGGGTTTTGATGAAAAGTCAAGAGTTTGAGATTTTTCAAAGATTCTTCAATTGGTTCAAGGATCTCTACTTGAAATTGAGACCGTAAAGAAGAAAAATCAAATGAATGAAGCTTTGGATGCAGCTTTAGATGTGGTACACGATGAAAGGCGAGTCTTCGATGGATATGATCCAGAGGGCTACCTAGAGTGTTATGAGCTGGAAATTAAGGTAAGAGGGATACCAGAAGAGTTAATGGTTAGATCTTTTGAGTAGTTAGTGAGTTCAGATTTGAAGGAGCAGATTCAGAGGTTACCAAATCCTGCAATGACAACTGAGAGTATTTCAAAGAAGCTATTGTACAGGTAAGAAGTTATGAGCAGTATGAAATCTATCAAGAACAGAGTTCAAGTCTACCAAACTATGAAGATATTCGAGGACAAGTACGATCAAAGTTAGAAGATGTGATTGATAAGTGTATTGTACAAGATGCTACCTTCTTACAGGCTAATGATGAAGACATAGTTGTATGAAAATATGGGTTTAGCAGATGCCTTGCATGAAGTAGAAGTTTTTGAGGGTGAGGCTCTACAACCTCAGAATACACAGGGTGAAATTTTTAAAGAACTTATAAATGCAGTACAGGATGAAAAGAAATCAGGGGATCAAAACAACAAATTGGCTAAGGCTCAGGAAGAAATTGTGCAGGTGAATGAGTGCAATCATATTCAAGTAGACATGCAAGAAGATTCGGTTACAATTGATACTCTTGCTATTGACTCAAAATTAGAGCAGAATTTTTCTATTACAGATTCTACCATAGAGGTGATTGATAATATTGGTACAGATTCTACCATATATTTGATTGATGATACAGATGTTATAGGTGAAATCAAGACTGATGTTGAGAGCAACAAGATCATGTTACCATATACATGTGGTAGTGATGTGTGTGAACACACTAGGACCGCCGGGGCATTTTTTCCCTCTTTAGGAGGTTTTTTCCCCCGTGCATTGTATATATGCCCATCACTCTAGGGCTATCTATCTTTCTATTGCACACTAAGTAACACACTCTCTATTGTGTGCCTTGAGCTTCCTTCGTCTTCTCCAAGCTGTGTGTGTTTCTCTGCAACCCTAATTCCAACAGTTGGTATCAGAGCAGGTCACGTCCTCTCGGGCTTAGTCGCCAGCTGCTCCAGCACACGCCTGCTCACTTTCTCCGATTTCAGTGAGCTTTGGCGAGCGTTCGCAAGTCGACAAATATTTTGGGTGAGCTCGAAGAGCTCGGTCTGCTCAGAATTTTGATTTGGGCTCATTTCGGCCTCCGTTTCCACTACGGGCAATACTGCACAGGCTATTTCGTCATTTTGTGCAGATTTTCTGTCAGTGCCGTTTTCTGCATAATAGGTGCCTTATAGTCTTCTACAGTTTGTGCTATATAGCACAAGTTGTTCCCGCTCCATTTCTCCTATTTTCGGGCAGTTTTCACATCAGGTGCAGCATTTACCATGGCTGACAACAACAACACAGATGTGTTCAAGATGTTTGCTGCTGAGGACAGGTTGGATGGGGACAACTACCCTATGTGGGCTTATATGATGCAACATGTTCTTGTGTCAAAAGGTGTCTGGAACATTGTGCAGGGCATTGATGTACGTCCTGGTTCTGAAGATGTAGGCGATATTGAGGATGTTGCAGGTCTTGCTGCAAGGATTGCAGCTGTTAGAGTTGTTTTGCCTACGGCAGAACAAGCTCGTTGGGATGTTAAGGATGCACAGGCTCATGCATTTATTGCGTTGCCTGTGAAGCGCACCATTATTCCTCACATCCGTTCAGCAAAATCTGCAAAACAGGCTTGGGATATTCTAGCAGGTCTTTATGCAAGCCGCAATGAGGCTAAAATTGCTTTGCTGCGTAAAGAGCTAGAGTCGAAGATTATGCATGAGGAAGATGATATGGACACTTTCCTTGCTAGTGTCAAGGATATCAATGAGCAACTCATTTCTGCAGGTGAAGTCATTTCGGACAGTTCCCTTGTGCAGACTGTTCTTGATGCCTTACCAGATTCCTACCAGACTTTTGCTAGTACTTGGAAACTCATGACCCAAGGAAATCCTGAAGTTGTCAAGTTTGATGCATTATGCACATTGCTGTTGCAAGAGTCACTTTCTAGAAAAAACAGGACTAGGTAGCGTGCACTTGAATAGGCTTTTATTGCTTCTCAAAGAAAGGGTGGTAACAGTAATGCAGCCACTTCTTATGGTTCTGCTGCGAGTGGCAAAAATTCTGTTCCTAATGCTTCTGCTGGCAGCACTTCGTCTGGCAATTCTGGTGATAAGGGCAAAAAGAAGATGCGTTGCCATTATTGTAAAGCCAATGATCACTTGATCAAGTCGTGTCCTAAGTTGAAGGCCAAAGAGGCTAAGAAGAAAGAGGGTGGTTCCACTGCAAATGCTGGTTCCACTACAAATGCAGCCATTGTTGAGTCTTCTGTGAAAGGAGATTGTGATGCTGATGTTGATGCAGAATGGGCTTTTAGCGCAGAGTGCACTTACAATCCTACTGTCCATGATGCATGCTTGTCAGTTGCTGCAGATTCACATGTGTGGTATTTCGACAGTGGTGCTACAAAGCACATTACCTCACATCGTGAATTGTTTACCTCTCTCGAGTCTGTCCCTCATGGGAATTCAGTCACTTGTGCCAACAACGCCTCTTATCCAGTTCAGGGAGTTGGAAAGATTGTGCTCACTGCTGCTAATGGCAGTTCCTTCACACTTGTTGATGCACTTTATGTACCTGGGATCAAGAAGAATCTCTTGTCTGTATCCGCACTTGCTAGACTTGGACTTGTAGTCAAATTTGTGGATGACAGATGTACAGTTCATGATCTCAGTTTTGGTGATGAAATTGTTGCATCTGGGCTTTTGTGCCGTGGGCTGTATAAGCTCACTTTGTATGACAAGTGTGGACAAAATTTTGCAAATGCTGTTGCAGATTCAAGGGCTATTTCAGATGCAAAACTTTGGCATGCACGTTTTGGTCATCTGAATTTTGCCAGTTTGCTGCGTTTGCAGAAATCTGATATGGTTGCTTCTTTGCCGCCTCTTGAAGCACCTGTCAAACATGTTTGTGAAGGCTGTATTTTGGGTAAAATGCAGCGTTCTAAGTTTCCAAAGGATGGTTCAGTTAGGGCCACATGCAGGTTGCAGCTTGTGCATAGTGATGTTTGTGGGCCCATGCAAACTCCGTCCTTGGGCAATTACCTGTACTTCGTGACTTTCATTGATGATTACTCCAGGCATGCATGGGTATTTCCGCTTAAAGCGAAGTCCGAAGTTTTTATGTGCTTCAAACAAATTTTGGCTATGGCTGAAAATGTCTCAAAATGTACTATGGGCACCCTCCGTTCCGATCGAGGGGGGGAGTATATGTCTCATGAATTTAATGCATTTCTGGCTAGTCGTGGGATAAAACACCAATGTACAGTGCCTTATACACCTCAGCAAAATGGTGTTGCTGAGAGGAAAAACAGGTCACTAACGGAAATGGCACGATGTATGGTCAAAAGTCAAGCTTTGCCGCATTCTTTTTGGCTTGAGGCCATCATGTGTGCCACTTATGTACTTAACAGGTGTCCTACGAAAGCTTTGCAGTCTATTACTCCATATGAAGCATGGCATGATAGAAAGCCTTCTATTGAGCACATGCGTGTTTTTGGCTGTTTGGCATATGCTTTGGTGCCACAAGTGCAGCGCAGAAAATTGGATGATAAGGCTGTCAAATGTATTTTTGTTGGTTATAGTGCTGAAAGCAAAGGTTACAGGTTGTATCATCCACAAACAAAACGTATTCTGGTTTCACGGGATGTAGTGTTTGTGGAAGATTCTGTTCAGCCCTTGCTGTCATGTACTAGAGACAGTAATGTAAGCTCACAGGACATTTATGACACTTTGTTGCCTCTTTTCAGTGGTGGAAATACGAATGTAAGTTCCAATGAGGCAAATGTACAGCCTATGGGGGTTTCTGAAAATGTTTTAGAACAGCCTATTACTGATGCAGATGTACATGATGTACTTGATGAGGAAAGGGCTGAAAATGAGCAGGCTAGAGGTATGCCAAAATGGCTGGTGCACACTTTGCGTGACAGTAAATTGGATGCACCTTTATCTAGTCGTACTCGTTCAGGCTCTCGCCATGCATCTTATGCATCAGATTGTTATGCTTTGGCTGTGTCTAGTTTACATGATGTTGAGGAGCCTCTGTCTTTTGATGAAGCACAGAATTCAGAAAATTGGATTGCTGCCATGAAATCAGAATATGATGCACTTATAGAGAATGACACATGGACTTTATGTGATTTGCCTCCTGGCAAAAAGGCCATTGGTACGAAGTGGGTTTACAAGTTGAAACGCAAGCCGGATGGTGAGATCGATCGCCATAAGGCTTGACTTGTTGCAAAGGGTTATGCACAACAAAAAGGCATAGATTATGAAGAGACTTTTGCTCCCACTTGTTGTATGACTACTATGCATTTTCTATGTGCATTGGCAGCTCATTGTGCGCTCCTTGCCGCACTGTCGAAGCAAGGGACTTGCCAATACACCGTATGCGAGCCACAAACGGCTCCAAGCACACAACAAGCCTAAACTAGCAAGCTCAAGAAAACAAAGGGTGTGTCACTCACCGCTCTACGCTCGCCTTCGTGGTGGATTCCTCGCCGCGATGAAGAAGAAGCTGCAGTCGTGCCGCGCTCAACCGCTTCGCCGCCGTCGTGCCTTCGTAATGCTCGATCGCACACACACTCTCCCTCTCTCTCTCTCTCACACACACACACACAAGGAGGTGTAGAAGAAGAAAATGGAGATGGAGCAAGAGCACTCTTCAATTGCACAAATGAGAGAATGAGTAAAAATTAGGTTTAGTTGGCTTTTATAGGAGCTCACCCCATTCACACTTGGGCGCCCATGCTTAGCCAACTAATCCCTTGAATGTCAAGTTAAAGTGCGCCTCTCATCGACGATCACTCTACCTTTCCCTATTGGTCCGACAAGCCCGGTACCTGACTCTACCAAATACATAATACGCGTCCATCGTAGGTGATGGGTGTCCGTGAGCCGTGAGGGTTAACATGCCCCCCTTCGTGATGTAGATTCCGTCCTCGGAAGCTATTGAGTTGAAGCTGGTTCGTCGAGGTGGAAGAGCATTTGAGATGAATGTCCTTAGCCTTCTTCAGTCACTGCAAAATCAAACAACATTGGCACAGTAATTGCATTCTCATATACAATTAAAAATCACATGCAATTTTAGACAGACAAATTGATTGGTAAAAGAATTTCAAACAATTTGTTAGCAATGAACATTAAATTGCAATGTAATCAAATGCATAAACAGATGTAAAGGTAAAAAATTAAACAAGTCTGGGGTCGCTAATATGACGGTCAAAAGGCACTAGAGATCGAATATTAATACCATGGGTAAGCTTCTTAATTTTCAGTGGTCAATTAAGTTGTTTAATCGCGAGAGCCAAGTATTCATGTTCGAGGGCTGACTAGAGGCTATACCTAGAAAACCTTGTAGTTAAGCTACCATAAAAGGAATTTCTCATGAAATCATCGCCTGACTGATTACTTTTTCTTTGACCCCCCAAAGTCTTTTCACATTGATTCAATTATGATGTGTGTGCTTATTTTGTATGCCTTGGGTTTTTTGCTTTTCAAGGAAAAGCGCCCACACTGGGAACCTCTAGGGCTCTAGTACCATAGGCGATACATGTGAGTGAAGTACCAATTCAAGCTGAGATTTCTCTTCCAGCTTAAAATTTTACATTGTGGCACTTTGATTTTTTGTTTGTTCATTTTCAACATTTAAATTTTGTAACTTTGGGGGGTCATATAACACTGTTACACTCCCCAGGCTCATCACATTAGTAAACTCCCTTTATAATACTTAAGCTAAAGGTCGATAGGGTTAAGCCCACTAGAAAGCCCTAGTACATTTCATACAATGCTACCTAAATCGGATTAAGAACCTAAGTAACCATTGCTTATTAGGAAGGCATTCCCCATGGTATTAAGAGAAGATTTCTAATACCTAGCTTGGTCAAACTAGTTTAGTCGGACTGCTTGATTTTTACACCTAAACAAGTGATTATGACAAAACATTACATTGAATTAAATGTTTGATACTAAGCAAATGCGCTGAATATTATGCTACCAATCACAATCAAAGCAGACAATCATAGATGCAAAAAGATAAGGGCAATGCTAATGGACAAGAAACACCTGTTTGTACTGATGGTCGCGCTTGATTTGAAGGTTCCATGAAGGTCCAAATCCTATCAATAGCAACACGCTCCTGTACACACTAGGAAACAAAAGGAATACCTCCAGGAGGCACATCAGTGGGAAAAATTAAAACTCCTAAAAAACAAACTCAAAACACAATCTAGACCCCTAACCTACCTATCTATTACCCCTTTTAGAATCAAGGAAAGAGGATATTATATAAACCGGGTGGCCACCCTAAGGCTAGGCCTCTATCCTCATCATCTAGATAAATAAAATCGTTGTCCGTGAGGCCATAGTCTTCCTCGGTCTCTATTAGTTCCTCTTCATCATCCTCTTGTGCAAGCATGCTAATCAAGAACCTCGTGATGCGTGGATACTCATCTTGTGCAAAAGAATAAGCATGTGCCATTGGAGACACATTCGCTACTGGGTAGGGATCACTAGTTAGCCATAGACGTATCAGCCATTCTAACTCCTCAAAATTTCTCTCACATGCAAGGCTCTCTATCAAATCCCATTCGCAAGAAAGTATAGGGTAGCATACGTAGAACACTTGTTGAAAAGACAAGGGGTACCTTTCATCAAAAATAGAAGTGCATGCCTCTGGTGAAGTAGCCATTTCTGACAAGACAGATAGATTTGGTTAGGCCTTTAAAACATAAGAGTTGTTTTTGGGTGTTGCTTGAATTGACACGGTGAATTTGGACTTATATGTAAGATCTGATAGGGTGCTCTCTCATTGCTAGGCGCTCTTGCTCTTTACTATTTTTGTTTTTATAAGGCTATATATATACATTCCCTAAGATCGGAGATTAAGAGGTCAGGGAAAAAGGTTGAGAGGGAAGCAAGTGAATGATGGATGTCCACAAACACTCCCCCCTTCCTTGGGTAGATCATACCGTTTGAAATGAGCTTGTCACCCTTTGAAACCAATTGTTCCAGTTGGTAATAGGTGAGGATTTTTGCCAGTAGTTTTCTATTACCCTAGGTGCCTTGTCAAGCTGCAAGGGTGGTAAGGTACTCTCCCAGGATCGAACTTGAAGTGGTTCATTAGGTGATTCTTGAACACTGGGAGGTGTGGATTCTTTTTTAGCTTCATGGAGGTCCACTACTATAGATGGAGACTGTGTAGAAGCTTTTACCTCTATGGATGTATTACATGATGAGCTAGAATCTTCATGGGACTCCCCCCTTCCTGAGCTAGGTGGAACAAATCGTTCTTTCTTTGGTACTCAAACTAGCTCGGGAGCGGGTGTGTAGCATTCTGTGATTTTTTCCTTTTCACGATCATTGATTCGTTTTGGAGCTACGGGATTGGGCTCACTTGGGTCAGGTGATAGGTAAGAGCACAATCTACGTTTTGGCACCCAGATTTGATCATTTCCTTGATAGTAGCCTTGGGCTTCCAATAGTCGTTTAGGGATCCATCGCAGCGTTTCTTTACATTTCTTGGAGTGAGTGGTACGGTTCTTACTAGGTTTCCATTTTTTGCATCAACCATGCTCACTACAGAGGTTTTAGGGACCCACTTGTATGTTTTCTCTGTTATATTAGGATGGTTCTTGTGTGTCTCAAGCTTTCTTTCAACTACATCAGTTGAAGCTCTAGAGAGTTGGGCTATGGGGACGTATGGTTCAACCTCCTGGACATGCAATGTCTTGGGTTTTATTTCCTTGGGCAATATCTCAGGGACTATGGCTTGAGTGGTAGGGCTAAGAGTTGGTTTTTGCGTTGTAACACCCCCAGTCCCCCAATCAATAGTGCATTTGGTGGCTATCATCCACGTGCGGCCTAGGTTTATATTACCCTCCATAGTTCCAGTAGGCATGACCAAAAAGTCTTGAGCTACCACCCCATTGTCATAACTGACAGAAGTGTGCCAGATTCCAAAAACCGTAGTTTTTTTCTTGTTGACACCCTTGACTTGGATAATACTCTCAGATAGAGGTGGCTTCCCTAACTGACACCACACCCCATAGGATAGCAGATTGTATTTAGCACCCGTGTCCAATAAGGCGTTATATAGCACTTTTCCATAGGCACTATTTAACTCAATGGGGTATCGTAGAGGTGTGTCAGAGTCCAAACCATCCTCTTCGATTTCCACGTGGAATGCATTTGTGACCCCAAGGTTAGCCTCTCGTTTTTGTCTTATACGTTGTTGTCGCTCCTTAGCCTCAGCTTGAGCTTGTATCTTGTTTAACTCGGTTTGTGCTTTGGCGGCCTTCTTTTGATGAATGGCCCGTAGTTCTTCTTGGCTTAAAGGATCATAATATCTTTTGAATTTACTCCCATTGAAGAATCCAATGGTTTCAACTCCATCAAGAGTTTCCACACGAAGGGTACCTTGTGGGGTAATTTCACATACTCTATATGGTCCTTTACCAGCATATTTCAACTTTTTCTTCTCTTTACGTACTCCATACATAAGGACTTTATCACCAACTTTGATATCCTTGTCCTTCACATGGCGATCAAACCACTTCTTTCTCCTATCCTTTTCCACAAGAGCATTTTGCACAGCCAACTGTCTCTCTTCGTCTAGTTTTTCTAAGATAAACAAACGCTCGGTTAAGGGGTTACCATTCCATCCTTCTTGCGAAGCTACCCTAAGACTAGGAATGACAAACTCCCAAGGCATAACCGCTTCTTGGCCGTATACCATTTTGAATGGTGTACAATTAATAGCCACTTTATAAGCAGTACGATAAGCCCATAGAGCAGATGTCAACTTCAAATCCCAATCAGTGCGATGAGCTTCTACCGTCTTGGTTAAAATAGAGATTAGAGTCTTGTTGGTGCTCTCGGCTTGTCCATTAGCTTGCGGGTAATAAGGTGTAGACTTATGGTGGGATATCATAAAGGTTGTGGTAAGCTCTCTTATTACCTCATTTATAAAATGGGTACCATTATCACTAACAATTTCAAAAGGGCAACCAAATCTTGTGATAATGTTCTCAAAAAGAAACTTAGCTGTTGTCCTCGCGTCAGCTTTTTGTGAAGCCTTAGCTTCAGCCCACTTTGTTACATAGTCCGTAGCAACTAGAATATATCGAGATTGATTGTTGCGAGCTGCGGGACTAATTGGACCTACAAAGTCTAAGCCCCATTTTTCAAATGGTTGGGTTACTTTAATAGGATGTAAGGGCATTCTGTCCTTGCGCTGTGTGGTCTTGTAACGTTGGCACTCATCACACCCTTTTGTAAAAAGTGATGCATACTTAAATAAAGTTGGCCACCAATAGCCTGATTGTAGCACCTTTCTAGCAGTCAGGTCCCCTGAAAAATGTCCTCCTGCTATGCCCATATGTGCTTCTTGCAAGATATACAAATATTCATCCTCGCGGGCACAACGCCTAAGAATATCGTCCTTGCCTAATCTATACAGGGTTCCGGCAATCAAACAATAGGGTTCACATTCTTTTACTAGCCTTCGAGCGATATCCTTACGAAGTCCCTTGGGTGGAAAACCATTAACTAAAAAGTTAACAATGTTCTCACTCCATTCAGGCATAGTCTCAACTATGAATAGGGAAGTATCGGGTAATTCATCATCAACTCCTGCAGGGGCTTCACCATTGGGTATGCGAGACAAATGATCAGCCATGACGTGCCTTTTACCGGGTCTCACTACAATCGTGAAATCAAACTCCAGAAGAATTAACAACCATCGTGTGATTCTTCTTGTGGAGCATGGCTTGTTTACCAGATACAGCAACGCTTGATGATCCACATAAAATACAAACTTGTTTGCCAGAAGGTAGTAGCGAAATTTCTTTACTGCATAAACCATTGCCAAACCTTCTCGCTCTGTAGTGGTGTAGTTCCTTTCAGCATCGTTCAATTGACGGCTTGCAAAGCTAATGGGATAGTCCAATTTATGTTCTCCTGGTTGAGTGAGAACACACCCAATAGCAAAGTTTGATGCATCAATATGCACATGGAAAATGACATCCCAGTTAGGTGTCCTTAAAATCGGAGCACTTGCTAGTGTTTTCTTCAATTGTTCATAGGCCTGGTCACACTCTTCAGTCCATTTAAATTCAATGAGAAGCTTGTACAAAGGACGTGCTATCTCAGCGAAAAATAAAATAAACCGTCGATAATAACCCACGTGTCCCATGAACCTTTGAACTCCCTTGTAATTGGTTGGTGGTGGTAACTCTAGAATCACTTTAATTTTGCTCTCATCGGTTGAGATACCATTCTTGGATACTATATGCCCTAAAATAACTCCATGCTTGACCCAAAATTGGCATTTGAACGGGTTCAATGAGATACGATATAACCTACATTTTTCAAACACCTTCCGCAAACATGATAGATGTTCTTTCCAAGAAGAGTAAACACAAAGGTCGTCTAAGAAAGCTTCACAAAACTCTCTCAAATATTCTTTAAAAGCAGTGTTTATTAATCGTTGGAATGTAGCAGGGGCATTTGTTAAGCCAAAAGCCATCACACGAAATGCAAACACGCCAAATTCTGTGATGAAGGCAGTTTTAGCTTGGTCCTCTAGCGCTATTGTGATTTGGTTGTAGCCTGAGTACCCATCTAGAAAGCTATAAGCTTCCTTGCCTGCAACTCTTTCGAGTACATGTTCGGAATATGGTAGGGGGTAATGGTCTCTTCTAGTAGCTGCATTAACTTTTTTGAGGTCCACGCACACCCTGAGTTTCCCATTCTTTTTTGGCACGATAACTATTGGCGACACCCATTCAGAGTGTTCAATAGGATATATGAACCCACATTTGATAAGCTTTTCTAGTTCTTCTTGAATGATCTTTGCGTACTTAGGATTCATCGGGTAGGGTCTTTGTTGTACGGGCTTCGCAGTGCTAATCATAGGGATTGTATGTTGGACCACAGAAGGCGGAACACCTTTCATATCATGGTATGTCCAAGCGAATACGTCCTTGAATTCCTTGAGAAGCTCTTTGAGGACCGCCTCTTCAACTTCCGTGAGGTCTTGGGCAATAAAAACAGGTTTTGATTCTTCACCGGGGTCAGCTAATTCTATTTCTTTAACTATTGCCGGACCATCATAGATTCCATTATTCCCATCGATAGGTATTCTTTGGGCTTTTGTGTACACAACCTTTGCTTCCCCTATGGTGTAAGATTTGAAATGTTCTGGTGCAGGATGCAAGTCTGTGGATTCTGGTTGTGCGTTGGTTTGTGCTTCCATTTCTGCTTTCTTGTGTTGTCGAGCTAACTCTTGGTTTTGACGCCTCCTTGCAGTGCGGCTCAACTTTGGCTTGTCTATGATCTCTAATTGGGCTATGTCATGGGGTCGTGGTCTACACCACATAACATTTTGGAGATATTCACCCCAATTGTCTACCAATTTTCGATGAGCATCACATGCTCCTATATAACTGAGCCATTCTGCTGAGGATCTCTTCTTGTTTATCCTAGCACGTACATTGGCTCGATATCAACGCCTCTTAAGGTTTTTCTTTTTCTTATTTGAGACCTGCTTTTGATTTGCATTTAGATCTGGCTCACTAAAGGAGTCCTCGTTGGTGTCCTCTTCACTCTCGGAGGAGCTATCATCGGTTGATGTGCTCGGTCCTTCCGAATGTTTTGACTGTGAACTTGCTCCACTCTCTAATTCATGAGATTCAGA
Source organism: Adiantum capillus-veneris (assembly GCF_014529385.1). NCBI lineage: Eukaryota > Viridiplantae > Streptophyta > Polypodiopsida > Polypodiales > Pteridaceae > Adiantum > Adiantum capillus-veneris. The sequence continues at coordinate 74,028,500 of NC_140960.1, read as the reverse complement.
ATCCGTTTCACTCTGGGAGTCAGTGTCCAAGTCGTGTTGGTCAAAGTCTTCTATTGAGCTATCGGTGTCACTGTCAGATTGGTCCACAATTGCCTTGCCCTTAGAAGATGCATGTATGGCACTTATCATGTTCAGAGGTGCAATTTGTGGTACCTCTTCCCCCTCTGGTGTGACCCAAGTGGTTCCTCTATTTCCCCAGGTATCTATGGTTGCAGCTAGGTGTACCCAATCCACATTGTCCGACTCAGTCATCCCAGGTAGGATATCCATATAAGGAGAATCTTGGCCAATGTCTGTATCCTTCTTACAAGTGTAACAATATTGTAGTGGGGCCGAGTGAACTGTGGTGTCAGAGCGATGATCAATAATGGTTTTACTCCCTAAGGGGTGTACCTTACCAGTCACCAAATCCACTCTAAGGACAGAGTCTTGGAATTGCAAATAGACATGATTTTTAGACCAATCGTGAACCATTTGTGCTTCCCTCATGAATGGTCGTCCTAAAATCATTTCATATGACATAAGGTGTTTAGAGAAATCCATTACAATGAATGTATGTCGTACCTTGTATCCTAGAACTTTGATCTTAAGATCCTTGAGCATCCCCATAGGTTTGGCTATGGTACCATTTGCCATCTTTACCACAATGTTAGTAACACTGAGGCGGGGTTTTCCCATGGATTCCCAACAATCTTTTGTAACGATGCTAACTCCCGCACCATCATCAAGAATTCCCTTTATAGTTAATCCCTTGGTAGTGATGGGTAGGGTCGCATTAGACTCGTCGCCTTCAAAATACTGCCCTAATTCGTTAATGGGTACCTCGATCACAGACTCGTGTCCATCTAAGTCAAGTGATTGCACATGATTTTCCTCATCAATCATAATCGAGTCAGGCCTATTTGGTTGCGCAAACTGCGGTAATCCCGTTCGTAGCTCTCCATTAAGGAATGCTAGAAGTGCAAGGAATAACTCAGGATCTCCATACAGCTTTGCTATGATTGTGGTTCGGACCTCAGAAGACATGAAGTCCACTAGTTTGGCAACATTCATTGGCGTTTTGCAGGGTGTAGGTCCTTGACTAGGAACTGGTGAGGATGGAATCTCATATTCCTCAATGGGATCAGGTATTCCTTCGTTAAACATCCTTTCCAACAAGAAGGGTGTATGATCACTTTCTGATGTCCCGTCCTCACTCCCTTCTTGGATGATACTAGATATGGCTAACGGTCGATGGTTCATGTGGGGTGGATGAACTTGCGTGGGAAACACTGTGTCATGAATTTTGACCTGCATGGGTTCTGGTTCTAGTTTCCTTTGAGTCTCCTCCACTAAACCTCTTAGATGTTTCACCTGCTCAATCTCGTCTACTGGGTTTGGGTACGTCCCAATCTTCTTTTTACGATTTTTCCCTTTTTGCCCCTGCGGTTTATCTTGGGGGTCTTGGATTGGATTTGGAAACACTTGTGGTGTTTTCAGAGGCTCTTTATGGTTTTCTCTTATTCGGTTTTCATTTGGTTCCATGTTACGGTTTTCTTTGTCGGTCTTTCCCTTTGTGGTATTGGTTCTAGTCTCCATTGTCTCGACTGAATCTGAATCATCCTCGAGGTCATTCATATACACGGGGTCATCTCCTGTTCCTATGTTTGTTTTGGAACTTGGCTTTGAATTTTCCGTATTCTGCGACTTCTTCCTTCGTGTCTTCTTTTTCTTTGCTTGGATAACTGACGCGGTATCTCTCTCTTCGAGGATATGTCCTGGCCCTTGAAGCATGGACCGTGTAATCGCATAAGCGGGTGCAACGGGTGGTATTGGCGATGTCACATTAGCAATTTCGACCAAATTTAGGGGTGTGATTTTAGGCGCATTTGGGTTATAGGGGCATTGGGCAATCAAGTGATCTATGCCACAACGATTACATGTGAGTATTGGCATTGCAGACGTGCTCCCTTGATTCACTTGCATCTGTGCAGCATTCTTTTGCAGCCTAATAGGGCACTCCGCTACTCGATGTGGTCCACCACACTCGTAGCATTGAAGAGGTGGCCTCCTAGCCTGGGTGTTGATATTTTGACCTCTGGATGCGAGAGTAGCAGCTTGATAAACCGGCTTCACTTGTCCCCAACAATCTTCCATGTAGTATATAGGACATTCTTCCAATGTATCAAGTCCGTAGGCAATACTAGTGTCTATTTCCTCCTCACAGCCATCTGCATAAGCATTTGATGGCTCGCAACCCACTTGGTTCATAGGGGCGACTCTTGGATGCGGGGGCTGCGGTCCTAGCACAGGAGGTGGTAGCGGTGTAGCTTGTACAACATTTTGAGATCTAGGGACCATGTGTTGCGGTAGTTGATCAACAGGTGGAGTAGGCATCAATACAGGAGCTCGAGGCGCATCCGTCCAGGCTACAGGTGGTCTATTTGCCATCATACGTTTGATCATTAAACAATCCTTAGCTTGGTGACCATACCTACCACATGCGTTGCAAGTTCCATTAAATTTTACTCTAAACGTAGGGCACTCACTAGTGCTATGTGGACCTAAGCAAATGGAACACCATTGTTGCTCCCTTCTTGGATACATGTGACTATTTTGAGGGGGTCGATTATCCTTAAGAGACTCTTGGATTGCCTTGGTGAGGTCTGTCAAGAATGTCTCAAATACCTTTGGCTCATTGGCAATGGGCTTTGCAGTCATGGGTTCATACTCAATGGCTTGTGAGCTAGTGGATCTCGTGTCAGTAGACACCCTCATGCCTGCTATCATCAAGTTGTCCTCTAATTGGATTGCATTGGCAGTGACATCTTCCCAGGTTGTGATACCTCTAATCACTAGTCCATTATAGATTCCTTCATTCCTCAACCCTCGAATGAATCGATCAAGCAGTTCGTTATTGTTGAAGCGCTCATTTACAGGGCAGCGAGAGTTTAAGTGCTTTAGACGACTAATGAAGTCCCTTACTGACTCTCCTTCCTTACGTTCGGCCTTCTGTAGCTGAGATGCTACACCCCAAAGCACACCTTCTCGTATGTACTCCTTTAGAAACAACCTTAGAAGGGTAGGGTAGATTGTTTTCTCGTCCACCCTTAGGGTCCTATACCAATCTCCAGCCTTCCCACTTAATGTCAAGCTTAAGGCATTGCACTTATGTAGTTCCTTGCGTTCCCGTAAGGAATCACATACTTTTTCAAACACTTCAATGTGTTTTCTAGCATCTTCGTCCCCATTGAATTTTTGCGTGAGTTTGGCAATTTGTACTGCCTTACTTCTAGGCTCTCTATCAGATGCGTGACGCATATTTTCCGCGATAGATCGACCTATGGTTTGAGCAAACGCTGCCAAGTCACCTATGTGAGGAGGCAGGGCCGGTGGAGGTACTCTTGGAATCATATGTGGGAGAGGGACGGGTGCCGGTCTTGGCATATGTGTGGATGATGCAGGATATGGAACATAACCGGGCATAGGTCCACTCGGATAAGAGCTAGGGAGCGGCACTCGAGGAGCATAAGAAAGTGGTACAATTGGAGGTGTGGGGGCCATGTGTGCATAAGGGGCTAGAGGCACATATGGTCGAGGCCCCATATTAGGTACTACGACACTAGGTAGTGGCACTGCGCTAACCGTAGATGTCATCGGTACATTCTCTGTCAGGCTTATCTCTGGAGTGAGCACTGTGTTTTCCTTGATAGAGGGTTGAGCCAAGTTAGGGAAGCTAAAGTTTTCGCTCGGAGGCTCAGATTGCATAGAGACCCCAGGTGAAATGACGTAAGATGGGTCCATGGGGCTCATTAGAGGAGTCTCCATTTGTGATAGAGTAGGCTGTTCAGCCTTGCTCGTATCCAAAAATCTCATGGGGCCAGTTGAGAGTATATTTACCCCTCGGTTTTGCCTTTCTGATTGAATAATGCCATGGATAACATTACAGATCATTTTCTGTTGATCTTCGATGCTCGTGGCACTAGAGGTGGATTGTACAATCTCTATCCATCCTACATGGTAGGCGTGGCCAGAGTGTAGATCCGTCAACACCTCAGTGTGGAGGTCGTATGTCCAATGATCATTAATGAACAATCCTTTTAGAGTCGACGTGTTAATGGTTTCTTGTGAGGTAGAAGCAATGTTGCTCCCCGTGGTTTTACTTGTCACCAACGGTACTCTAGAGGGAACTTCTGAAGGAGGCAGCTCAACAGGGCCTTCTTGGTAAGAAGTTGGTAGGATATCCACATGGACACTCTTTGGGGGTGTGGGGTCCACGTGCGATGTGAAAGGAGAGTCCACTTCCCCACCCCCTTCGTGTGCTTCATTTGCATCAGGTTCCGAGCGAGTAGCTCTACCTAATGTTTCCATGAAACGGCTAAACATACTAGTACTAGGCTGTGGAGCTTCGGGAGGTGCATGGCCTTCTCTCTCAGTGTTTTGGGTAGGGTATGCTTCCATGATTTCTGAGTCGGAGGAGGAATCACTAGCGGCTATTTTAGGGTCTTGGGTGGTGCTACCTTGTGTCCCCGCTGAGGGTCTAGATCCTATCGTGGATGGGTAATGGGTGTCCGTATGAACAGAGGCACTCTCAATATGCTCGTGTTCTAGCACCCGCCCAGAGCGTAAGTGCATGTGCTTTTGATTCCCTAAGGTGTCAAAAAGCTGCTCTAGGAGGCCTTGTGACTAGTTTTTAGCATGTTTTTTGTTTGTTTTTTTGCTAGATTTTTTAGAGCGTGTCGTGGAATGGGCCGTGTGATAGCTCGAAACGAGCGTATCGGTCAGAGGGTCGTGCCGTGCTTTACAGCCCTCCGTTTGGTCACTCTATGCCCTCGGAATCCCTAAAACTGTCAATTTCCAGTAGGGAACTAGGCCCAAACTAGAAAGTCTAAGGGTGCAAGTGGGAAGAGAAAGGAGGAGAGTGGAGGACTTGTCCCACATGCTCTCATTCTCTCTTGAGGGAGTAGGGTATATATATAAGAGTGAGTTTAGTATATATCATGAGACTGAGGACTGAGGCCTGGGCTTGGGCTTGGGCAAATGATCCCGATCCCGATCTATCTTTTATACAAACCAACCCGTCCGTTTTAAGAGTCACGTTTTTTTTTTCCGAAAAATTTACTCGCTCGCGTTTTTAATTTTCGCTTTTTTTAAAAAATATTTTTTTCCAGAAATTTTCTACCTTTTTTTTTTGTGCGGAAAATACAGAAATTGAAAAAACGCAGATATACAGAAAATTGAAAAATGCAGAAATTGCAGAAAATTAAAAAACGCTGAAATGCAGAAACTGCAGAAAATATCAGAAATTGCAGAAAATTAAAAAAACGCAGAAATGCAGAAAATTGCAGAAATTGAAAACGCCGAACTTGAAAATGCAGAAATTGCGGAAATTGAAAAAACGCAGACAATAGCAGAAATTGAAACTTGACAGCAAATGCAGAAAACGCAAAAGACAGAAATCTCCACACACTCCTTCCCTGCCTTTCTTATGATAGAAATTGCACCACAAGGAAGCGTAAAGTGCTAACCGAGCTTAGTGTAGGGCATATCCCCGGCAGCGGCGCCAAAAATGTGCGCTCCTTGCCACACTGTCGAAGCAAGGGACTTGCCAATACACCGTATGCGAGCCACAAACGGCTCCAAGCACACAACAAGCCTAAACTAGCAAGCTCAAGAAAACAAAGGGTGTGTCACTCACCGCTCTACGCTCACCTTCGTGGTGGATTCCTCGCCGCGATGAAGAAGAAGCTGCAGTCGTGCCGCGCTCAACCGCTTCGCCGCCGTCGTGCCTTCGTAATGCTCGATCGCACACACACTCTCCCTCTCTCTCTCTCTCACACACACACACACAAGGAGGTGTAGAAGAAGAAAATGGAGATGGAGGAAGAGCACTCTTCAATTGCACAAATGAGAGAATGAGTAAAAATTAGGTTTAGTTGGCTTTTATAGGAGCTCACCCCATTCACACTTGGGTGCCCATGCTTAGCCAACTAATCCCTTGAATGTCCAAGTTAAAGTGCGCCTCTCATCGACGATCACTCTACCTTTCCCTATTGGTCCGACAAGCCCGGTACCTGACTCTACCAAATACATAATACGCGTCCATCGTAGGTGATGGGTGTCCGTGAGCCGTGAGGGTTAACACTCATTTTGGTTGGGATGTACATCAATCAGACATTGTTACTGCTTTCTTGAATGGTGACATATTTGAGGAAGTTTATGTAACGCAGCCTCGCGGTTTTGTCATAAAAGGACAAGAGGACAAAGTGTGCAAATGTAACAAGGCTTTGTATGGGTTGAAGCAATCTCCTCGTGCTTGGTATGAGAAAGCTGACACTCATTTGGTTAAACGAGGCTTTCGTAACAGTCCAACAGAAAGCACATTGTATGTAAAGCGTGAGGATGATGTATTTCTCATTGTGGTTCTTTATGTTGATGATTTGCTGATCACTGGACCAAATGAGAGACATATTGCTGAATTTAAGGCTGATTTGAATGCCACTTTCAAGATGAAAGATTTGGGGCTGTTGCATCATTACTTGGGTATACAGTTTAAGCAGTGTGATGGTGGTATTGCCTTGTGTCAGAAAAGTTACATAGAGACATTGCTATGTAAGTTTGGACTTGAGGATTGCAAACCTATTGCCACTCCCATGGAAACAGGTTTGAAGTTGAGTCTACATGATGCTGGCGATCCTGCTGATGTCACTCTTTACCAAACTGCTGTTGGCTACCTCATTTATGTATGCAACACGAGGCCAGATATTCAGTTTGCAGTCTCGCAGGTCAGCAGATTTATGCATAGCCCAGGGTCTAAGCATTGGCAGGCTGTCAAGAGGATTTTCCACTACCTTAGTGGCACTTTACATCTTGGCTTGTTTTATCCCAAGGGGGGATCATTGCCGCCAGACTTACATGATTTTTCGGACTCAGATTGGGCTGGTTGTTTTGACACGCAAGTGTCCACAAGTGGTTTTTGTTTCATGCTTGGCAGTTCATGTATATCATGGTTGAGCAAGAAGCAACCTACTGTGGCCACTTCGAGTTGTGAGGCTGAGTACAGGGCAGTCTTCACAGCTACGGTTGAGTGTGTATGGCTCAGACGCCTTATGGCTGACTTGGGTGTTGGACAGGACACTGCCAACACTATCTACACTGACAGTCAGAGCGCATTGGCAGTTGCGAGGAACCCAGTTTTTCATGCTCGCACAAAGCAGATTGAGGTGCATTACCACTATGTCAGGGAGAGGCTCTCAGCAGGAGAGATCAGCTTGGCTTATGTGCCAACACAGGACAACCTTGCAGATCTTTTCACAAAGGCATTGTCTCGTGAGAAGCTTGAAGCTTTCCGCAAAGCTTTGGGCTTACTCCCCTTTGTGGACTGATCCTGTCCTCAGGGCATGGCACTTCCCTTTACTCATGTGCCAGCTCTCATTCACCGCATCACTCCAGGGGGGATTTGTTACCATATACATGTGGTAGTGATGTGTGTGAACACACTAGGACCGCCGGGGCATTTTTTCCCTCTTTAGGAGGTTTTTCCCCCCGTGCATTGTATATACGCCCATCACTCTAGGGCTATCTATCTTTCTATTGCACACTAAGTAACACACTCTCTATTGTGTGCCTTGAGCTTCCTTCGTATTCTCCAAGCTGTGTGTGTTTCTCTACAACCCTAATTCCAACAGATCATGGATTTTGGTATACCAGATCTACTGAACTTGGATGTACCAGATTTTGAGAACTTGGCTAAGAAAGAGTATGTGCTTGAAGATCTGAAAAATGTTGATTCGGAGGGGGTGCAAACTCCATCATTGACAAGTTGTTTTGGAGCCAAGTTACCAAAGTGGAAAATTGGTCTTGAATGTCATGATGAATCAGAGGGGGTGCAGATTCCTTCTTTGACAAGTTTCTGTGACCTAGAGCTACCGATTTGGCAGACTGATCCTAAATCTGAGGGGGTGCATAGTGAAGTGCAATCTCTTGGTGTTGAATATGATTGGTTTCATTATGCCGATGATACAGACAGGGTAGTAGATGAAATTTTCAATGTGCATGCTAAACTTTGTGCTACAGAAGTGCAAAGATATTTGGATGAGGGTGAAAGACATACAGAGCAGTCTACAGCATATGTGTTTAGTATGCATGTCATATGTGGAAATCTTAGTTTACAGCAACCTGAGATGTGCAGGATGGAGGAACCTTCTGAAGCGGTGGACCAAGATCTTATGTGCTTATTGGATGAAGCTCTGGAAGCGTTCTCAAATACAGATGCTAAGGAACCAATCACTCTACATTCATGCATGAGCAAGTTTGTTCAGATGCAGCAGATGATGAACTTATGCAGTTTTTGGATGATGCTCTACTTGATTTTGAGCCTCTACAAGATAGAGAGTTGTTTTCTAATGCATCTTGTGAGCCTAATGAGTGTTTTACAAGAGACTTGATGTATTCAAATATGCATGATTGGGATTCCAATACTAGTGAGAGTGAAGGTGCATTGCCAATGCTTTTACTTGTGATTGATGATCGACAATTGGATGAGCCAATTGCATAGGGGATATGGCAGTATCTAGTGCTACCTGATGATATATGGAATCTGATGTTACCCTATGATGTAGGCGATTTTGAGCTAGCTTTTGACCCAGGAGGTGAAAGATATATGCATGATTTGGGGCAATTGCCTTATATGCCATATGATCCAGGTGGTTTGCATAAAGATTTGTGGGTTAATATATGTTTATGATCTATCAATTGGAAATTCTTGTGTTTTACCTATGATCCTGGAGGATGGTGCAAAATTTTTAAAAGGCATGCTCACAGTTGGGAAAATGATTAGTTTCCCATTTGATCTTGGGGGCTTTTGAAGTGCAAGGTGTAGATTTGAAGAGTACCGGTTATCTGTTGTAGCAGGTTGCATGGTACAAGGTCTTTGTTTCTAGATTATGCTAAGTCAGCATAGTTTTTGGTTATGGATTCAATAAGATTACATGGCTGGCTTCCAATTGATTTCTTTGGACAATTGATGAAGTATCTTCACATCTTTTGAGCTGGTTCTGCTACCAGAGCTTGAAGTAAAGGACTTGACGGCCATTCTGTGTGCAAACAGAGTAAGACATACTTGAGCTTGACAAGATTCCCAAAAACAAGCTTGATGGTCAAGCCGTGTGCATCATTAACTGGAGCACTTGAGTCTGGCGGGGTTCACTAAACAAGTTATCCATAATTGAATGCGTTGGAGATACGGCAGATACGGTTCAGAGATTTGAGATGGGCAGCTACCTAATGATTAAGCTAGAAGATTGATGATAATGTATAAGCCTTATATTATTTTTTTCAAATGTTTAATAGTTACGTGGGTCTGATGATGGCAGAGAGCTTAAGGTACATATAGCAGATGCAAATTAAAGTGCAGTTGGCATAGACCGAAGATTGTGCAGGATCAGAGGGGGTGGATGTCGTGCAGCTCTGCTCCCATGCTAAGAAAGATGCCAAAAAAATGCACATCAAGCTTATTTGAATCTTACCCTGATTAATGGACAGTGTTCAATGCTTGCTAACAAGTTAGTTTACAATTAATGTATGCAATATGCCGCTTAAAAGGGCCAACAGATGCCTTAATGATGCCAAAAATGAGTATGCTTGAAGTGAGCACAGATGAGAGATTATGATCTAGAATTGTAGTGCTTGAGGTGCTCTACGGGCTTGTCTTTATGGCTTGTCGATTGGAGCTACGGTGCAAAACTTATGGCATTTTGAAGTTTAAGTCGATTGCAGATCTGTACCGGATTGGGCAACTGCGGCTGAGGGGACAAAAATGAAGGAATGCACGAGCCTGAGGTGATCACGTTGTGGAGTGCGTCAATATTTTTAGATCAGTGATCGGAGTTCCAGTTGCCAAGTTATTGGCCGCTGTTAAAGATTCACCGAGGGCCGGTTCCGTACCAGTCCGGTCGACTGGGTCGGAGTGCCATCTAGGAATGTTTGATCTTCGTTTTGAAATGCGGGATCAGTAAGTGCTTGAGGAGTATCCATGTTCGGAATGTCGTCACTTGGAATGCAATGATTGCGGGGAATGCCTAACACGACTGCGGTAAGAAGCTTTCGGCTATTTTCATCAAATGCAAAGGGAACGCTTTCCAACAAATGCAGTCACTTATGTTTGCTTCTTGATGGCCCGTGGAAATTTCCAAGACAAGGGCCGCTAAAAATTAAAGGATATGCTATAGGTTTTTATGTACGCCAAATTTGGTGCCTACTACATTGCCTTGGCCGGCATGTATGCCCAAATGTGGTGCCCTTACAAAGGCCAAGGGCATGGCCGCCCACCCAAGCCAATTCAATGACCGCCCAATTGTTAAAAAAAGGGCTTAAGTGTGGTGAACCAAGATAAAAAGGGAGGCCATGGCTTGGCGGGTAGTAGTGCAATGAAAGGAAGCGAGGCTTGCGCCGCAGGCTGCAGAGTGCTCGAACGAGCAAGAGGAAGAAGCGAGAAATGAGGGCGAGCTCGGGGTGACCCCATTCGGTCTAAGGTGGAGAAGATTTGGTGTCATATGATGCCCAAGGTGCCACGTCATAGATTCGACTCCCACACCACATCATTGACGACGCCGTCGTTGAAAATTTGGTGTAAGTGAGACGGGGTTTTTAGGGTATGCAAGAAGGCAAGGAGGGTTATGAAGAGGAAGCTCGAACGACCAAGGCTAGTCCTCGGTTAGTCCTCGGCTAGCAACACAAGAAGCAAGTGAATCTCCCTCTCTCTCTCTCTCTCTCTCGCTCTCATCCTTGGCTAACAAAACAAGCAAAGCTCTCTCTCGCTCTTGTCGTCGGCTAGCAAACAAGCAAATCTTTCTTTCTCTCGCTCTCGGAGTTAAGCGTGAAAGCAAGGGGATGTCTCTCTCTCATCCTCGGTTGGCAAGGAGAGAAGGTCGGCTATCAAAGCAAGTAGACGAGGCGAGCTTGATTTTTTCTCACTCGTCCTTGGCTAGTCCTCTGCCAATCCTTGGCTAGCGACACAATAAGAGGTAAAGTAAAGCAAACTTGCTCTATCTCTCATACATAAGCAAGCAGGAGGGTATCTCTCATCCATGAGGAAGCAAGCTTCTCTCTCGGATCAGAAGCAAGTTCGAGCCTTGATTGAGGAGTTTGCTTTGCATGAGCGAAGGATACTCAAGAAAAGGTAATCAAAGGAATACAGATCTTGAAGGCAATAAAAATCAAGTTGATTAAAGGAGAAGTCGAGGCTTGTGAGTGTCAATTAAGCCAGTGAAAATCATAAAGAGCAAGAAGTTGCAGCACAGTTGGGAATAACTGAAGCATAATGATCGACATAACAAACTTACATGAGGTTTGGAGAATCTTGAAAGTAGAAGAAGCAAATAAAGCGACAAGAGGGAATTTCCATCACCGTCATCATCTAAAGATTGATTAAACATTCTATTAAGCCTAGGTATTGTTAATGGCCCCGTTAATTCTGTAAAGCAAGAGCTTAAACTCCTAGTTAGCAGATGATCCAAGTGACGGTGCTGTTAACATCCCGCCTTGGCCAAGAATTAAGTTGTACTCAAAGTATTAATCAATTAGATGATGATTATGGTATTTGTTAGATCTTTCAGTGCCTTCTACTCTCTTTTTCACACCTCCCACAACTAGAGGCCCGTTTCCATTTTTTGATTTAACAACTTCATCTTATAAATGAAATCTCTCCCCAAATTTCAGTTTCAGTGGGGAGGCCATAAATTCTATAAATCAACTCCAAATTTGTCTTTGGGGATTTAGAACTTACTTTCTAAGATCTTTTCAATGATATGTTGGTTGATAGAATTTTGACAAAGTGTTTATATACTTCATCGCGTTGCCCACTTTGGACAAGAGAGGCAAAGTCAAACCTCCTTATAGGGCCCCTTTGAGAGTCCATATTTTCCCTAATGGCTGTGTTGGCTTCCATAGGGGGATATAAAACACTAGGTAGCCTAATAAGGATACTCCCCTCAGGGTCACTATACTCCCGATTCATCTTCCTTGTGGAGGGTCGAGAATATGATTCCTACTGAGAAACTATGGTGCATATAATGACGTGATAGAAGTGGTTGGTTTTCACTTAAACTCTCATAATAGTAGGTAAAGGGGAGTCCTATTTACATTGATTCTTTTGAATGGTTTTTGAGGATAAAACATAAGCAAATTTGATAAAATGTTCAAAAGTAGTATTAGTGATAGCAAATTGTGGTGAGTGTATGGCTTGCTTATTCTAGATCTCCCCAAGGTGTACAAGCTCTTCCAACTATGTGTTCAGGCTTATCATGGATGTCAGTTTGAAGGGGATCCCTATTAGAATAGCATGTAAATTATGACACCTTCATATGCTCTTAAATAGCTCAAATGATAGGGAAAGGGGATGAATGGCATGTCACACTTCTCATTGAAATCTATTTATGAGTAAATAAGGTCCCTTGTGCTCATCCATTGTAGGATCCATGTATCCCCTTGGAGAAGTGTTTTCATTCTTGAAAAAAAAGGTTGGATATTTCTTCTTAAGAACACCAGTCTTTTCCTAGGTGTCGCCTTCTATAGGCCTATCTTTCCACTGACTAGTACTTTTTTCATTATTTTATGCATAATATTTTCTTCTTTTTGCAGACACAAAGGAGTTAAGTGATATAAAAACTAGATGTATTTCACACTATGATTGGCATGAAGATCCTTTTGGGACACCAACTTTTCCTATATTACCAAAGATGCAATTTTCCATATTAACGGTGTGGATTTTGAAGTGCGACTTTCATGTTTTTAAGGAGCTGGTTATGGGCTATTTGTGCATACTACCCTGGAAAGTGGTGTGACTATTCTAAACTATGGAGGGCATAAGTATAGATTTCAAGAGTGGAAAAAGATATGCAAAATATTTCCAAGAGCTTCTAAATATTCTCTTCTAGAGGATCCAAACATAGAAGAAGAGGAAGATCAATCATACATTGTCGGTTGTGTAGAAGAAGGAAACGTGTCGGGCTATATAAATAGTTCTCACAATACAAGTTTCTATCCCAATGTACGCTATACATTTGATCCAAATTTTCCACCTTGGCATAAATGCACCTCTTCACACATCAAATCAGAAGAATATGGCCATGTATGCATTGAGACTATTTGTCAAGTTGAAGCAGGAAAAGAGTTGTTTGTTGACTATGACTTTACTTGTTGACATTGTAAAGTATTATACATGGATGGAAATCTCAAGTACATGCATCATTTTCATTTTTCATGGATGAAATCTCAAGTGAATGTAACATTTGATTATTGTTTAGTTTATGCTCAACGAGAATCTAGAGTGCTCTTATGCTTTGTGTGTTGTCTAACTTATTTGATTACCTTGGCCATAGAATCTTGATTCTACTCTAGATTTGTGATAGATCTTACCAAAATTTAATCAATGTCTAGGTTGGACAAGTGGTGGGGCTTCAAACATTACTGTCTTAAACGAGTGGAGCTATCTTACTTGAATAAGTGGTGGCCTTTGAATCCAAATCTAAGCGAAATCTCTAATTGTTTGCTTGTAGTCTAGGTTGGACATTTGGTGGACCTTGTATCCATGTTTCCTCAACAAGTTGTGGCTTTTAGTTTTCACTTTAAGTACTCATCTTTAATAAAGTGTAGGATGGAAAATGTTGCTTTAGTAGATTGTATTTTAGACAAGTGGTGTTTTGTGTACCAATGCTGAAAATGGTTGTAAGGATTCTAACAACGATTTTACCTTAAATAAATTTCTTACTAGGAGTTCTACATGTAAATATGGTGAATTAAATTCTAGTGAGTTTTGAGATACCAATGGTGTGTGTGTTTTCTTAGATTCACAAACTGGGATGAATAATGCTCCTATGGTTTAGTCAACAACTATAGAATCCATTGATTCTATGGTTTCTGAAGTGCCCAAGATGGATGATATTTCTATACTAGAGTCTAGTGTTGTGCAACTTGAGCAATCTTTCAATAATGAGAACCAAGAAATTGATGCTTCAAAAATGCAACATACATCAAAAGAGATTGAAAAGTCCACTCAGGAGCTATTGCCAATTGCTACTACTTCATGTAGTGTAGATGTTGAGAAATCCATGCTTACAGTTATATTGGATTTAAATGGTCTATTGTTGAAACGTTCCCCTCAACCATCCTCACACCACAACTCAGTGCAAATGGATTCAAAAGGATATATTATCCTCAAGCCAGGTTGCATCCAATTCTTGAAGACTATTTTACCGAGGTTTAATGTTGCAATTTGGTCGACAGCTACTAGGAATAATGTGTATCAAATCCTTGGAGCACTAAACAACTTAGCTGAGGATACATTGCCTTTCTTTGCAATTTGGTCGCAAGATGTTTGCTACACTGCTTAAACTCAAAAATTGTTTAGACTCGACAGTCCAAACGTTGAGGCAATGTTCAAGCCTCTAGCCAAAATTGCCATGGGGTTTGAATGTGATCCACAAAGAACAATGCTTATTGATGACTGTCCTTACAAGGGATGTATTTCACCAGCAAACAATTGAATTTTTCCACCACAATTTGATGCTGAGAAGATGGTTGACAATATGCTCTTGGAGGAGCTACTTCCATACTTGTTTCAGCTTGATGAGAGAAGGGATGTGCGTGATTTAATTGCTTCTAATTGTTATGGACAACCTATAGTGACAAATGATAGTGAATACAAACAAATCATGGAGTATTGAAAGTAAAAAAATGATGTTTGGTCAGCTAAGGTGTTCTTTACAAGAAGAATACCACCTGCAAAAGGTGATAGAGGTGAAACCATCATTGAAGACGCAAGTGACACAAGCCACCGCAATGAAATGAGAAGAGCCCAAATACAAGAGATATTGTCAAAGGAGCGTACACCCATTGAAAGCATGAAGGCATCACAATTAACCACTTTAGCTAGGCAATCGGGTTGTAACACAAAAGGAGTTTTGAAGGCAGCCACAACAAAGGCGTATATAAATAAGGTGAAAGCTGAGAACAATCTTCTAAGGCTGGATGAAAAACAACCCTAAGGTACTAGTGACATGTCATATATTCTTGATACACATACTTGAACACTTATGTGCAGGGTATCTAACAAATCTTTCTTTTTATTCCTTCCTGTAGGATCTTACAAAGGATATTACTAGATGGAGCTCAATCAATAGAGATTTTGATATTTTTGCTCAAAATAATGAAGCAATCACCTACATTTTTGTTTTATCAATTTCTTGAGAGATTTTCTTTTAATTTGTAATCACATCAAATGAAATGAAAAGTATCCTTCTTATTAAGATTGCTGATCTTTTTCTTGTTCAAAACTTTCAATTGTGATTTATAGTTTTGTTAGCATTAGATTGTGCTTTTTTAGTTTGAAAAAACTGTCAAAGATCCAAGTCTTTTTGGCTTTACTTAAGTTATTAATTGTGAAAGATCCAAGTCTTTTTGCTTTATTTAAGTTATTGATTGTCCATGTAATAGTCCTTAAAACAATATCGAATGGCTTTCTTGCTCCCATGTCTCACATTGGTGTTTAGGTAAGACAAGTGGTGACCTTGAAAGTATGGTCTCATATCTCAATCAAGTGAAGAGACATGAAGCTTAAATATCACTACTATGTATCTAGTGTTAAACTCCATCAAGACAAAGATACTAGAGTGCCAAATTGCAGTCTACTTTAAGTGAAAATCCATTTGAGCTAAGGTAGAACTTATAGTGCCTCATTTTTCTAGGATTCTACCCCATCAAGGAAGTTAGAATCTAGCACAAACCAATTAAGACTCTTTTGGAGCCTAGATACGACAATTTGTGGAACTTAAGAAACTTATGATTGAGTTAGATTCTAGTTTAGATAAGCAAAAGATCTTCAAACCAGCACTTGACTTTCTTACTATTCAATATTCAAAGTCCCTTGAGGCTAACACATTACATACCTACTTATAACCTAACTAATGAGTAAATATATAGATCTAAGCAAGTATATACAATGAGTCTTCAAACTAATAAACCAAGGGAAGAGAGTAGCAAGGTCCACTACTTGTCCAAGCTCAGCTCTAGACAACATAGAAAGATGCTAGTTCTACTAATTTTCTAATTATAGGCATGGAGAAATGATAGAAGGTTGACCACTTTTCCAACCTATCATCTCTAGTAAGATGGGAGGTTTGGCCTTAAGATTCACCATGTAACCAACCTATATGTCGCAAAGCTCCACCACTTGTCCAAGCTAGTTCTAAAATCCACATGGAGATAAGAAAGCTCCACCATTTGTCCAAGCTCTCTTCCATTAAAACATGAAAAACCTCCGCTATGTTGTACAGGGGGGACTTTTTTCCAAGGTCCACCACTTGTCCAAGATAGGATCCATTAAAACATGGAAATAAACAAAGCTCCACCACTCGTCCAACCTTGAAAGTTGCAAAGTGTATGGGTTGTCTAAACTAGGTATGGGAAAATAATTGAAGGTCCACCACTTGAAACATGGAGAGAAGCAAGCTCCACCATGTCTCCAATATGCTAGACTCCATTGAAACACCCTAAACCCATGATATTTTATACACGGGGGATGTACATTCAAGGTCCACCACTTGTCCAACCTAGTATCCCTAGTAGCTTGATAGGTTTTGTCTCAAGGTTCACCACTTGTCTACTCTATGTCATTGTATTAAAAAGGATTGGGTGTTAAGGTGCACCACTTGTCCAACCTATAAGGTTATATATTAAATGGTATTTTTTCTCACAACTTGAAATACCCATGATATGTTTTACATGGGTGTTTTGTTTCAATGTCCACCACTTGTCCAAGCTAGCTCTATTGGAACATAGAGAGAAGCAAAGGTCCACCACTTGTCCAAGCTAGGCTATATTGAAACATGGAGATAAGGATGATCCACCATTTCTCTAAGATAGGCTTCATTGAAACATGGAGAGAAGCAAGATCCACCATGTCTTCAAGCTAGGATCCATTTAAATACCCTAAACCCATTATATTTTGTACATGGGGGGTTTTATTTCAAGTCCCACCACTTGTCTATCCTATTATCCCTAGTAGCATGAGTGGTTGGTCTCAAGATTCACCACTTGTCAACTCTATGTCAATATATTAAGAAGATCTGGATCTTAAGGTCCACCACTTGTCCAACCTATAAGGTTATATCTTAAATAGCATTATTTCTCACCACTTGGAATAGAAATGATATGTCTTACATAAGGGTTTTGTTCCAAGGTCCACCAGTTGTTCAAGCTAACTCTATTCAAACATAGAGAGCAACAAAGGTCCACCACTTGTTAAAGCTAGGCTCCGTTGAAACATGGAGAGAAGTAACCTCCATCATTTTTCCAAGATAGGTGCCATTCAAACATGGAGAGAATCAAGATCTACCATGTATCCAAGATGCTAGGCTCCATTGAAACACACTAAAACCATGATATTTTGTACATGGAGTGTTTACGTTCAAGGTCCACCACTTGTCTAACCTATTATACCTAGTAGCATGAGTGGTTTGGTCTTAAGATTCACCACTTATCCACTCTATGTCATTATATTAAGAAGAACTGGGTGTTAAGGTCCACCACTTGTCCAATCTATAAGGTTATATCTTAAATGGTATCCTTCACCACTTGTCAAGGTCCACCACCACTTGTCCAACCTATAAGGTTATATCTTGAATGATATTTTTTCTCATCACTTGTAATGCCCATGGTATGTTTTACAAAGGGGTTTTGTTCCAAGATCCACCACTTGTCCAAGCTAACTCTATTGAAACATAGAGAGAAGCAAAGGTCCACCACTTGTCCAAGATAGGCTCCACTGAAACATGGAGAGAAGGATGCTCCACCATTTCTCCAAGATAGGTTCCATTGAAACATGGAGAGAAGAAATCTCCACCATGTCTCCAAGCTAGGATCCATTGAAATACACTAAACCCACAATATTTTGTACATTAGGGGTTTACATTCAATGTCCACCACTTGTCAAACATATTATCCCTAGTAGCACAAGTGGTTTGGTCTGAAGATTCACCACTTGTACACTCTATGTCAATATATTAAGAAGAACTATGTGTTAAGGTCCACCACTTGTCCAACCTATAAGGTTATATCTTAAATGGTATCCTTTCTCACCACTTGAAATGCCCATGATATGTTTTAGATGGGGGTTTCATTCCAAGGTCCACCACTTGTCCAAGCTAACTCTATTCAAACATAGAGAGAAACAAAGGTCCACCACTTGTCCAAGCTAGGCTCCATTGAAACATGGAGAGAAGGAACCTCCACCATTTCTCCTAGATAGGCTCCATTGAAACATGGAGAGAAGTAAGCTCCACCATGTCTCCAAGATGCTAGGCTCCATTGAAATACCCAAAACCCATGATATTTTGTACATAGGGGGTTTACATTCAAGGTCCACCACTTATCCAACCTATTATCCTTAGTAGGTTTGGTCTCATGATTCACCACTTGTCCACTCTATGTCATTATATTAAGAGGAATTGGGTGTTAAGATCCACTACTTGTCCAACCTATAAGGTTATATCTTGAATGGTATTTTTTCTCACCACTTGTAATGCCCATGACATGCTTTACATGGACGTTTTGTTCCAAGGTCCACCACTTGTCCAAGCTAACTCTATTCAAACATAGAGAGAAACAAAGGTCCACCACTTTTCCAAGCTAGGCTCCATTGAAACATGGACCTTAATACCAAATTATTCCTAGTAGCATGAGTTATATTTTGTACATGGGGGGTTTACATTCAAGGTCCACCACTTGTCCAACCTATTTTCCCTAGTAGGTTTGGTCCCAAGGTTCACCACTTGTCCACTCTATGTCATTATATTAAGAATAATTGGGTGTTAAGGTCCACCACTTGTCCAACCTATAAGGTTATATATTGAATGGTATAATTTCTCACCACTTGTAATGCCCATGATATGTTTTACATTGGGTTTTTGTTCCAAGGTCCACCACTTTTCCAAGCTAAATCTATTCAAACATAGAGAGAAACAAAGGTCCACCACTTGTCCAAGCTAGGCTCCATTGAAACATGGAGAGTGTGATGGTCCACCATTTATCCAAGATATGCTCCATTGAAACATGGAGAGAAGCAAGCTTCACCATGTTTTCAAGCTAGGCTCCATTGAAACTTAGGGGGTTTTCTTTCAAGGCCCACCACTTGTTTAACCTATCTTCCTAGTAGCATGAGTGGTTTGAGGTCCACCACTTGTCCAAGCTAGGCTCCATTGAAACATGGAGAGAAGGAACCTCCACCATTTCTCCTAGATAGGCTCCATTGAAACATGGAGAGAAGTAAGTTCCACCATGTCTCCAAGATGTTAGGCTCCATTGAAATACCCAAAACCCATGATATTTTGTACATGGGGGATTTACATTGAAGGTCAACCACTTGTCCAACCTATTATCCCTAGTAGGTTCGGTCTTACGATTCACCACTTGTCCACTCTATGTCATTATATTAGGAGGAATTGGGTGTTAAGGTCAACCACTTGCTCAACCTATAAGGTCATATCTTGAATGGTATTTTTTCTCACCATTTGTAATGCCCATGACATCCTTTACATGGGGGTTTTGTTCCAAGGTCCACCACTTGTTCAAGCCAATTCTATTGAAACATAGAGAGAAACAAAGGTCCACCGCTTGTCCAAGGTAGGATCCATTGGAACATGGACTTTAATACCAAATTATTCCTAGTAGCATGAATGATATTTTGTACATGTGGGGTTTCCATTCAAGGTCCACCACTTGTTCAACCTATTTTTTCTAGTAGGTTTGGTTGCAAGATTCACCACTTGTCCACTCTATGTGATTATATCAAGAATAATTGGGTGTTAAGCTCCACCACTTGTCCAACCTATAACGTTATATATTGAATGGTATTTTTTCTCACCACTTGTAATGTCCATGATATGTTTTACATGGGAGTTTGTTCCAAGAGCTCCACCACTTGTCCAACCTATAACGTTATATATTGAATGGTATTTTTTCTCACCACTTGTAATGTCCATGATATGTTTTACATGGGAGTTTGTTCCAGGGTCCACCACTTGTCCAAGCTATGCTCCATCGAAACATGGAGAGAATGATGTTGTAATGTACCCAATATTTTTCAATAAAAGTATTTCATTTACTTTGCAAATATTTGAGGTTTGCATTTTATTAAGTCACAGAGCATTCTAATGGAACGATCGGATCAAAAATCAGACTTTAGAACTCTTAATTATGACCCTTATTCACTTGAAAACAATAAGGTTGATGGGAAACTTAAGCCTTAAGATTGTATCTAAAGATAAGAGTTGACTCTTGGGAAAGAAGGAGCAATTTTAGGAAAGGAGGAGTATTTTCAGGAAAGAAAGAGGAGGGAGTTAAGTTTAGAGTTCTTATTTTGGAGCCCAAGCTTCTTCTAAAATCGAAGAGCCGAATCGTGCATTGAAATCCGTGTGCGCAAAAAAATAAAAATAAAAAATAAAAATAAAAATAAAAATATTTTGGGAGCCGCGAACGTACGCAAACTTATCCCTCTATTCTTAGCACCCCCCTAGGGCCTATATAAAGGACCCTTCTCCTCTCACTTTTGAAGACACACATCTATAGAAGCGGAAGCTCTCTTGCAACGACGCGCCGGAGGAACCCTCTCTCCCTCAACCTCTCACCTTCAAGCCATCTCCATCTCCAATCGTCGACGTGCCGTCTCCTGGTTTGTGAACTCTCTCTCTCTCTCTCTCTCTCTCTCTCTCTCTCTCTCTCTCTCTCTCTCTCTCTCTCTCTCTCTCTCTCTCCAACAACGCGCTTTTCTTTTCTCTATTCCGAAGCTATCGCGCCGAAGCGTGTAACTCGAAGTTCTAAGGAAGCCCATTCCGTTGCACCACCAAGGAAGGCGGGAAGGAAGGTGTCTACTCCGAACTTATCTCATGCGGAAGCATCAACCGAAGAAGAAGTCAAAGCCATCCAACCTCCAGCACAGGAGTTAGCTGCACGCGCTCCAAATACAGTAAGACAAATTTATAATTTTGCATTGCTATTCATGTTTGACCTGGGAAGCTAAGCATAGGGAACCCCTTAAATTGTCCAAGAAACGTGATTCTATCACAAGAAACAAGCATATGTTTTCATAGATTAGTGAAAGAACTGTTTGATAAATTGTCATTGTTTGTTGAATTGTTATTGCTCAATAGATTGTTATTGTTTGATAAGTGGATTTTGATTGATATGAAGAATTGATTGATTATGTTTAAAGTGAAGAATTGTTGAAAGAATATCTTTTGTTCCTCGCGGGTAGCGGGATGCCTAGCGGTTAGCAAGATGCCTCGCAGGTAGCGAGATGCCTGGCGGTTAGCAAGATGCCTCGCGGTTAGCGAGATGGGAAGGTTGCACAATTTGCGGCTAGCAAATAAATCCTTTGCAAAGGCTCTGCTGGTTAGACAGAGGAAGTCTGCGAGTAGCGGAAAACTCATGAGCAATTGGAAAAGTTGTTTTTTGTTGAAATATAGGGCTGTTTTCATTAGGCCTTGTTTGAATTGTTTTGGTATTGTTTGAAGGGCAGTATAAAAGAACCTGTGTTTGGAATTAATTAAGGAACAGGGTGGTCTCGATTTGTAACATTTATTGGCCTAATAACTTATGTGTAGCGGAAATTAGCATGAACATAGTGGGCATTTCATTAGAATAGATTCCTAATGAGAATTACAAGAGTGCTTGGGTGGAGAGAGCAACAAAAAGCATAACACCTTGTTAGATAGCATCAACAATACTTTCGAAAGAGAGAGAAATTAAGCTATTGACAACAGTTGAGGACCGGATTTGCATGGAGCCGGTCCCCCCTCCAAAAGGCTTTGTATTATGGTTTCTCCCATCAAGAGAGACATTGTACAATACAATTCTTTGTATTCCTTCAAGATAGCTAGTGCAATGAAGATGGAAGCTTCGTGCACTAAGCAAAACACTTAATCAAACACAACTTGAATTATCCCCGTTCTCAGACCCAAGACCTCACACACCTTCGAAGATGGTGAGAGCTAGCAGGGTATGAGAGTAGATTGAGAGGAAGAAGGAGTATCTTACGAGAAAGATGTACATCTCCTCACATAATCACTCATATTAGCATAGCTTAGCTTAGTAATTAGCTTGGTAGATAATATGAGCATGCATTGTAGCTTGGCTCTTGGGTGGATTTGCATCCACATGCCAAGAGAGTGTTGATGTAGGCTTCTATCTCACAAGCTTGGAGTAGGTGATGAGCTCTCCATTAAAGCTTGGGAGGAGATAGAGTATTCTTTCTTCACACATGAGCTTGTGTGTGTGTGTTAATGCCTTGCAAAAATCAGCCCCCTCTCTCTCTTGGGCGAGCCCTCTTGCTAATTGCTCTTGCTGAAGCCTCATTGGCCCTCCCCAAGTCAAGCCAATTACAATTAAACAACATAAGTGATAGCCTTCTGACATGTGTCCCCCTTTCCCCTTTTGTGAGAGCTTTAGGTAATTAAATAATTAAACTAAACTCTCATTGGACCCCTTTGCCTCCTGGCCAATAGGAATCAGGCAAGCCATGGGGCTCCTGAATGCTCATTGGACCCCTTGGGAGACTGCCCAATAGTCTTCTAGGAGACTTAATTCTCATTGGTTTCTTTTATTAAATGTTTTTAAATTAATTAAACTAGATTTACTCTAGCTTAATTCTCATTGGTCCACTTCAAGGGTCATCCAATAGAAATTGGGCACACCTTGTGGGCATCTGGCCTAGGGAGCTGACATGTGTCCCTCATTCCCTTTGTGTAAAGGGAGCCTGTGTGTGTGTGTGTGTGGCTTTCTCTCTCATCCCCTACCTTTAGGGCTTGCCCCCTCCCATGTAGGGATGTCCAAAGACTTTTAGGGCACACACAAAGCATCCAATTTTCCCTAGGGTTGACCTTTGGACACAACCTTTGAATTTTGGAACCTTAGCATTTTGGAAGTCTTAATGGGCTGAACCTTAGGGTCTTTTTAGCCCATTGTTGCACATGGCTCTTTTGCAGATGGCCCCCCCTTTGGATCCCTATTTTCCCTCCTTTGGATCCCTACTGTGGCCGTTCTGCTAGCTTAACCAATATTCTAGCTTTTTCTCCCCTGGCCTTCCCCACATTAAATGATTCGTTTAATATGAGAAAATCATTTAGGAGAATTAGATATTGATTATTATGACACGATTAGTCGAGAAAGTCTCCACTCCCTCTTATTAAGAGAAGTGAAATTAAAGACTCATTGTGCCAAGAGTCAAGATGACTCAAATCTACGTGCCCACAAAATTACTAGTTAGTTTAGACTGTCTCATATAATATTTATGGTTTATGGATGGCGGCCGTGCCTCTTAAACGTGGACAAAAAGGCATTGTTTATAGATTCTAAATATGTCAATGGGATTTCATATTTATGTTAGGAAATAGATTCATTAGAATCCTAGATTTATCGACCTGGCTTGTGGCGTATGACCCTTATAACCACGTAAATGATGGATAGAGGACTTCCTCTCTTCTGTTGCTCGTATCTCTACTTTGTGGAAATAGGATAGGGTGTCGTCAATGGAAAAGGAGAATAAAGAAAGGCCATCTATCAAAGTTGCCCCAATCTTCTCGGGGTTGGGGACCTCACAAATGCTCCACCATTTATCCAAGATAGGCTCCATTGAAACATGGAGAGAAGCAAGCTCCACCATGTTTCCAAGCTAGGCTCCATTGAAACACTCTAAACCCATTATATTTTGTACATGGGGGGTTTTATTTCAAGGTCCACCATTTGTCCAACCTATAAGGTTATATCTTGAATGGTATTTTTTCTTACCACTTGTAATGCCCATGATAGGTTTTACATGCAGATTTTGTTCTAAGGTCCACCACTTGTCTAAGCTAACTTTATTGAAACATAGAGAAAAACAAAGGACCACCACTTGTCCAAGCTAGGCTCCATTGAAACATGGAGAGAAGGATGCTCCACCATTTCTCCAAGATAAGCTCCATTGAAACACTCTAAACCCATTATATTTTGTACATGGGGGTTTTTATTTCAAGGCCCACCACTTGTTCACTCTATGTTATTTTATTAGTGGTTTGGTCTCAAAATTCATTACTTATCCACTCTATGTCATTTTATTAAGGAGACATGGGTGTTAAGGTCCACCACTTGTCCAACCTATAAGGTTGTATATTAAATGGTATCCTTTCTCACCACTTGAATGCCCATAATATGTTTTACATGGGGATGTTATTCCAAGGTCCGCCACTTGTCCAAGCTAACTCTATTGAATCAGAGAGAGAAATAAAGGTCCATCACTTGTCCAAGATAAGCTCCATTGAAACATGGAGAAAAGGAACCTCCATCATTTGTCCAACATAGGCTCCATTGAAACATGGAGAGAAGTAAGCTCCACCATGTCTCCAAGATACTAGGATCCATTGAAATACCCAAAACCCATGATATTTTGTACATGGGGGGTTTACATTCAAGGTCCACCACTTGTCCAACCTATTATCCCTAGTAGCATGAGTGGTTTGGTCTCAGGATTCACCACTTGTCTACTCTATGTCATTATATTAAGAAAAATTGGGTTTCCATATCTAAATGGATCTTTTCTTGGATAAGTGGTAGACCTTGAGACCTAAATACCCATTCTACACTAGAGCATTGGTTAAGCCTTATGCACTTCAAGCATACCTTTAACAACAAGTAGTAGTTATTAGTTGACTTAAATCTAGTTGAACTCCATGGTATTGAGACTAAGAGAGAGTGTATCATAAAAAAGGATCAGGCTTTTAATTTGACTTTCTTTCTATTAATGAGTAGATCATAGATGGAATTTGGTATCTAATACAACCTTAGGGTAGACAATGTAAAACTCATGTCTATTGTTGTGTTTGCATTAAGTGTTCTTGTTCTTTAATTTCAGAATCATTATAGAAAAATGGATTGGCTATATGCTGGCATAAATTGAAGGAAACTATTGAATTACCCATCCCAACCTCATTCAAGACCTTGTCCAAGGAATCAACCACCTCTTTATCACCTACCATTTGCTTTCAAGGACATCAAAAGAGTACTTATCTTGGATCTAGAGGGGTTACTTCTCAAGAAAATTGAAATAAAACATGGAGATTCTATGCCAGCTTGGGCTCAACACATGCGACTTGTGGAGGATAAAGATGAAGTTTATCATGTGGTGCGACCAGAAGCACAAAGTTTTTTGGATTTTTGTGCTAAATACTTTGAGCTATGGATATGGAGTTGCTATAACTTAATAAGGGTGCAACACATCACACAAAAATGTTTTCCTGAGCAGTATACCAAATTCAAGGTGTTTATGAGTAACAAAAATTGCCAAAATCCAAATATCATGTTAGGATTTATAAAAATTTGAGTGATATTTGGAAGATATTTGAGGGTTTGGATGCAAACAATACCTTAATTTTTTATGAAACTCCATATAGGGTGATGTGGAACATGCTAGAGACATATCTTATATTTCCAAAGATGTGGAGACAAACTTCCGAGCAACTTCAAAACTTCTTGCAGAGAACGATAATTCCATGGTTGGTAGGATGGTTGTATGCAAGAGATAAGAGAGTTTATACATACAACACAATTGTAAATCAGTACAGTGATTATGAGACAAATTATGTCCTTGGTGTGTACTTGTCAACACGAAACCATTGAATAAATATGGCCATAAGATGCTTTCTTTATTCTAGTGTGTATCTTTCAACTTTTGTATAATTTGATATAGTCTATTTTAAAAAAAACAAAGGTGTGTCAATTTTATGAACACTTCAATGGAGTGCACCCTACTCTAAGGGGACTTTAATGTACTATTGGAGTGCATCCTATTGTAAGGGGACTCTGATGTATTGCTAGAGTGCACCCAAATTTTTGGGGACTCATTTTTTATTTGATTGGGGCCTATGTTGGATCATATAGTAAAAGAAATTCCTTTTTTTGTCAATTCATCTCGAGGTTGCATTTATTTGTAACTAGGAGAGAATTGATGTTTGATGTCAAAATAAAACATGTAAGCGTGGATTAGAGAATTCATGGACTTTAAATATGTGAGAGGGATCTTTTTCTTGGGCACAAATGTTTTCTTCAAGAAAATTATACATCCATTATGTAAAAGAGTTTTAGAACCTAAAAGACTTTGAAAAGAAAACTATGGAATCTAAGTGCATGTATTCTTGAATGGCTTGAAAGTTGATGTATACATGCATGTCGCCTTGATGAAGGTTTAGATCTGACAAGATGCAAAGCTAGAACTCTTGGACGTTACCTTTGTCAATTTGGTATGAAATAACATATTTAACTTTCTTTTCTTATGGGTGGAAAATATATTATTATGTGCATTTGGAACCTAATTGCTTGACCTTCAAACCAAGATTCCTATGTTATTTTTCCATATACTTTTTTGTAATGGATTAAGATTGTGGATACAAGGTCCACCACTTGTTCAATCTAGATCTAAGAAAGTATATATAATGAGTCTTCAAACTAGTAAACCAAGGGAAGAGAGAAGCAGGTTCCATACCTTGTCCAAGATCATCTCTAGACAACATAGAGAGATGCTAGGTCTACTAATTGTCTAATATAGGCATGGATAAATGATAGAAGGTTGATCCACTTGTCCTACCTATCATCTCTAGTAAAATGGGAGGTTTGGCCTTAAGATTCACCATGTAACCAGCCTATACTTCATTGTATTATGAAGAGTAGAAAAGCAAAGCTCCACCACTTGTCTAAGGTAGTTCCAAAATCAACATGGAGAGAAGCAAGCTTCACCATTTGTCCAAGCTAGGTTCCATTAAAACATGGAAAAACTCATATATGTTGTACATGGAAGCTTTTTTCCAAGGTCCACCGCTTTTCCAAGCTAGTATCCATTAAAACATGGATAGAAATAAGGCTCCACCACTCGTCCAACCTTTAGAGCTGCAAAGTGTACCGGTTGTCTAAACTAGGCATGGGAAAATAATAGAAGGTCCATCACTTATCCAATATATTATCTCTAATAGCATGGGAGGTTTGGTTTCAAGATTTAGGAATTGGCTGACCTATATTTCATTGTTTAATGATGAATTTGGTTTTAAGGTCAACTACTTATCCAAGCTATAAGTTTATATCTCGAATGGTATTCCTTCCGATCACTTACAAAACCAATGATATGTTGTACATGGGGGGGTTAGTTACAAGGTCCACCACTTGTCCAAGCTATTTTCATTGAAACATGGATGAAGGCAAGCTCCACCATTTGTTAAAGCTAGACTCCATTGAAATCTAGAAAATCCATGTTATGTTGTACATGGGGTTTCTGTTTTAAGGTCCAACACTTGTCCAAGCTAAGCTCCATTGAAATATGGAGAGGAGAAACACTCCACCACTTGTCCAAGCTAGGAAACATTGATAGTAGTTGGTTTAGTTTGAAGATCCACCATGTGTCTAAGCTAACTCTATTGAAACATAGAGAGAAGAAAAGGTCCACCAATTGTCCAAGCTAGGCTCAATTGAAACATGTACAGAAGCAAGCTCCACCATTTCTCC
Source organism: Adiantum capillus-veneris (assembly GCF_014529385.1). NCBI lineage: Eukaryota > Viridiplantae > Streptophyta > Polypodiopsida > Polypodiales > Pteridaceae > Adiantum > Adiantum capillus-veneris. Next base: position 74,000,945 of record NC_140960.1, on the reverse strand, counting down.
AAGATAGGCTCCATTGAAACATGGAGAGAATCAAAGGTCCACCATTTCTCCAAGCTAGGCTCCAGTTGTCCAACCTATAAGGTTATATCTTAAATGGTAATCTTTCTAATCACTTGGAATAGCCATGATATGTTTTACATGGGGGTTTTGTTCCAAGGTCCACCACTTGTCCAAGCTAACTCTATTGAAACATAGAGAGAAGCCAAGGTCCACCACTTGTCCAAGCTAGTCTCCATTGAAACAAGAGAGAAGCAAGCTCCATCATTTCTCCAAGATAGGCTAGCTTGGATAAGTGCACCTTGAAACCAACCTTCCTATGAGGAAATAGAGCATATGCTACATATTTTATGTATGCCCCATGCCTCAAATTAAGAGATTCTACATCAGAAGTGGACCTTTCTTGAATGTCACATGCATTAAAGTAAGGAAACATAGCCAAGTGGATTGTATTCCTCAATGGATCCTTGCTTTCACAAGTTGTGAACCTTGAGTCACTTTTACATAAACTTGGACAAGTGGTGGACCTAGAAACCAAGCTCTCCATGTTGAGATAAGTTGTAGGTAGAACAGTAGAACATAGACAACGATAATGGATGCAATATACTAGTCTCCTAATAATCCAATTGATTGAAACCATGGAATTTTAGTTGTTTTCATTGTGTATTGTATGTGCATAAAGTGGAATGAGACCTTAAGAAAACTCAAATTTTTGACAAAATCTCAATATTTTGTACATGATATATTGAAAGTTGTCCAACCTGGGAATTGGGATTTTCCCACTTTACCTAATATGGCCTTTGATGTTGAGTCCATGACTCATGAGAATCCATGACTCATGGAAATCCATGATTTTTTCACGCTTGTGTGGTAAACCAAGAGATTAAATGAAATCAACCAAGACACCTTCTTAGCAACATTGTCATCATGATGTAAGCTTTGCTGTAGGTGATTTAGATGAAATATCAAATGGATGTGAGAGTTTATTAGAAGAGCTAATTTGTAGGCCACTTGACCTATTTGCTTCAGTGTTTTAAATGGGACACATTATCTTGGAGATTACTGAGAAGTAGGTCTAGTTTCTAAACTTTGTAAGTGTTTTGGAACCTTCAAGGTCACCTTCCTTAGAAGCCACCTATTTCCGCCTTTCATCTACACAATCTTTGTAATGATCTTAAGCTTGGCAAACATTTTGGTGAGTTATTTGTAACATCTCCATATGATCATAAAGGAGTCCTTGGCATGATGATTTTTTAATCCGACCAATGCTACTGATATAAGTGATTTAAGTTGAAGGTCATACATAAGCATAAATGGACTTAGCAGCCACATGTTTAATACTATTGTAAGTAATTAAAGGATAGAAAGATACTCTTCTCAATTTGTCTGCTTCTTGTTGACATATGCTCGTATCATATCCTCCAGCACTTGGTAGACCCTTCCTTGTTGGCCATCCATCTTTAGCTGATCATATGCATTTAGATTGAGTTGCATGCCTAATTTTTTAAAAATATCCCTTTGAAAGTGACTATTAAACTTTGGATCACAATCACTAACTATGTTACTTGGCGAATCACAAAGTATATTAACTTGCTCTATGAAAAGCTATGCTAGTATGGGCATCTTTATTGTAGACTTAGTGGGAAGAAACTTACCGATCTTGGTATTCTTGGGGGATACAAAAGTCCAGCTGCTGAACTTGACACTTTTGACCTTGCAAGACATAGACTTGAACATGTCTATGTAAACCTAGCTAGTAAAATTGTCATTGTACAAATGCATAAGTGTGAATTTCTCACCAATAAAAAGGACCTTTTTCTTATTCAATCTTTTTTTTAAAGATTATTTTTTTAGCATCCTTTTGTATGTAGAAATGTGAAAAATATAGAGAAAAATAATCCCTACTATTAAACCCACATGATAAGAATTTTTTATTGTAGCGATCCCCTGAGATGAAGTGATACCTCACCTCTATGGCACTTTGACTATCACAATACAACACTGGAATATGTTGATCCTTTTCTAGATCTCCCACGATATGTGCTAGCCATAATTCTTCCTTGTTGACCTTTGATGATGCAATTTTTCAACCTCCGTAGTGCAAGAGAATGCACAATTCTAAAGCCATGATCTCCAAGTAATAGCTCCTCTAGCAAATATGAAAGTACAACCAAATGTAGATATCATGTTGTCTGCATTCCCTATGTAATTGGCATCTATGCATTCAACCATGTATGCATCACCATTCCTAAAGAGTAAACAACTCGCCATACCTCTCAAGTACTTAAGGATATCTTTCATTGCATCCCAATGTTTCTTGCCACAATTAGTTTTGTAACGACTTAACACTCCAGCTACAAATGCAGTCTCTTGCCTTGTAGCCACCATAGCATACATGATATTTCCCACTATTGAGGAATATGGAATACAAGCCAAATTAGTCTTTTTAGCATCAAACTTAGGAGAATCATTCTTGATAAGTTCCAAATATGTTGGCATGGGGGTACTCGATGCCTTCCCCCCTTGCATATTGAAGTACTGCAAGACCTTTTGAAATATATGACTCTTGAGAAATCTCAAGAATACCCTGTGCTTGATATGCATACCAAGAAAGTGACTATGTTCTCCCAAATCCTTCATGGGAATATTCTAACTCAACATTTGCTTCAAATTTGCAATCTTGTGAGTGTTCTTTCTGGTGATTAACACATCATCAACATATACAAGAATAATAAGGTGATCCATCGCTGAGATTATTCATGTATAAGTAGTGATCCTTGTGACTCCATTTATATCCATGAGACTGCGTGAAAGTATCAAATTTGTGATACCATTGCTTGGAACCTTTTCTTGAGACATAAAGTTCTTGTGTGAGTCTAGACACAAGCTCTTCTTTGCATGGCTTAAAAAACCCTTCAAGCTGCATGTACACATCTGAGATATTCATGAAGGAAATTCATATTCACTTCCATTTGGTCTAATTCTAAGTTCTCTATAGCTACTAGTTTGAGCATCATACACAAAGTAATCATGACCATAAGTGAGCATATTTTATCAAAATCTACACCTTTTTGCTGCTGCAAACCTTTAGCTATGAGTCAAGCCTTGTACTTAGGCTTTGGATATCTTGATGTATACTTCTTCTTGTAAACCCATCTACATGGTAATGTTGTCTTGTCTGCATGCAATTTAATTAGCTCTCAAGTCTCATTTGCTCAATTGAGTCTATCTCTAATTGCATCACTTGCTACCACTTGTCCTTATCATTCATTTGCATGGCTTCTTGGGAACAAGGTGGCTCCTTGCATCTAGTCAACATTAAAATCTAGAGCTAACTAAAAATGCTCAGGCAAATTTGAGGTTGAAGTAGAGTGTTTTAATATCTAACTACTATTGCACGTATTTCTTTATAGATTTCTTGAATGCTCAACGAAATATACATTGGCCGGCCATACATAAATGGCCATAGCTCATAAAGAGCACTTGAATAATAAAATATACGTAGATGTGATGTCCTTTCGCATAGCCCATAGCTCGATCATGCTTTTTTCACCTATCAACTATACTAAAATAATTGTATATCAATTTCCATTTCATACCTCTCCATTAGAAAGCAATCGTCCTTAGTTGCTAAGCTACCTGCAAACCATACTTTTCAAAAAGTAATGGTTAAAATTATATGTCAAAAATAAAACTCTTAAATGTAAACAAATGAACTTGCTTATGCTTGCTATCATCCACATACTGCATATTCTACTCATACCACTAGAATAAGCAGTATATGTCATACCCTAGGATATCATTGGTCACACTCATCGTTCAGTAAATTAATTTTCATAAATCTCAAGCCCAATTTCATAAACACTATTGCTATAAAAGAAATCATTACATACCAAATCCAAATCCAAATCCAAATATAAGTCTAAATCCACATATCTTTCATTTTATATACTTGGGTAAAAAAATCATACTAGAGACAGTGGTGGCCAGCCATTGCAGCATGATTTTGTGATCGGTGTTGCCTCAACCGGAGAATCAACACCAATGAGACGTGTTATCTAAATCGGCAAATCTGCACTAATACTTCCTAAACCGACGTATTTGTATTTAGTTTTGTGCGGCCTCAATCGGTAAATTTGCACTTGTGCTGCCTCAATCGACAGATCTGCACTTAATATTATTTGAAATAATGAATCTGCAATTTGTTAATGTGTTGCCTAAATCGATGAATTTGCAGTTTTATTGCCTAAATCAATGGATCTACACATATAACAGGGTTGCCTAAATCGATGAATCTACACCAGGATGAGCATTTACACACTGCCTAAATTGGCGAATCTGTGTGCACATGACCAATGGACTAGATAAGGCATAAAAAGAAAACAATTACTACATGTTGGATACCAAATTGGAATATGTTGGGGAATTGAAGTGTGTGAGAGCATCGACCATCATCCCAAATCACTTAAGCTCATGTAAGGGATTGCATGACAAATCATCTAAGTGGAGATTCCAATCAATGTAAGTACAATGTCATGACATTAGAGAGAATTGAATTGACAATTTATAACACAACGTAAATAAGTAAAGGGGATTTGTATTCTAAAAGTTTTCGATGGTACTCTTCTTGTTGCAAAGTTTTTTGGGTATGAGAAAATCTGCAAAGAGTTCACTTAAAAGAAATTAAAGATAAAAAACAATAATTTATCAAACTGATATTGCTATAACCAATGTGGGGAATAGGAAGATCCTAAGATAAATAGGGAGGTAGAGTAAGTAATAGGGTGGTGTATATATGATATCTGGGTATAAATATACATAGAGAGAGAGATAATTATTAGAGATAATTGAAATGATCTTGCTAAATGTATATTATCAAAGTGCATTGAGAAATTTCATACCTAGAGGGTCTTTGATATGGTAGCATTGTACTTAGCTTGATCTGCCAAAGTGTTTCTCAAAGACATGGCACTAAAGATGATAATCAATTTCATCATATACTAAATACATTTACACTTAAAAAAATTTTAGTGATAAAATTGATTTAAAAAATTGGGATTGTTTGCTAATAAAAGAGAAGGTAAATGATCCATCTTCAAGGAAGGTAATATTAAGCCGTGATGCTATTTTCAATGAGAAACTCATGGGAAGCACTTGGTCTGTAGAGGATGCTAGAAGGACATAATGTATAAATGATGTTGATGATATCGTGTTGTTATTCACCAATTTTTCTTTTTTTTCTGATCCTAAGAGCTTTTTGAGAGATAATATTGACTCTTCAAACGTTGATACACAACAAACACCTATTATGGTTGAAGATGATGTAGGTGTTGATATTTATGTTGATCTTCCAATTGATATTGAGGATGGTATTTGTCATGTTTATGATGATGTATTCTTGATATTATTCTCACTATGTGTGAGGACTTCCAATTGATACTGAGGATGGTAGTTGTCATGCTACTCTTCCAACTGATACTGAGGATGGTACTTGTCATGTTTATTATGATGATATCCTTGATACTATTCTCACTGTGTTTGAGGACCCTATTCATTACAACAATGCAATACCATCTCCACAAAAGGATCAATGGCAAGAGGCTATGGAAGTTGAATATGAGTCTCTTCTCTCCAAAGGTACTTGGATTCTTACTGAATTGCCACCTAGACCTACTCTTATTAAATGCAAATGGGCTTTCAAATTGAAAACTAAAGTGGATGGATCCTTTGAAAAAATCAAATATTTGGTTAGTTACCAAAGGTCTTGTATAAAATTATCAAAAGACTTTTTTACCTATTGTTCACATTACTAGTATTTGAGTTTCATTGATATTTGATATTGAGTTTGATTTGGAGGTTTATCACATGGATGTGGGAATTTATTTTCTTAAAAACAAACTTAAGAAAGAGATATATATAGAGAAAATTGAAGGTTTTATAGCCAAAGTTAAGGAGGATCTAGTATGTCTACTTCATCAAGTACTTTATGGTCTCAAACAAGCTTTACGAACCTGGTGTCAAAAGATTGATCTTTTCCTCACATCTTAAGATTTTATCTCTTGTTCCTTGGATCCTAAAGTATATATCAAATGTCAAAATGAAAATTTTTGAATTACTATTCTATTTGTGGATGATACCATACTTGTTTCCAACAATCTCATTTTTCTTCAACAAATGAAGAAGGTTTTGTCTTCTATATTTGAGATCGTGGATCTCAAAGGCATACGCTTATGTCTTGGTATTGAAATTTAACAATATCGTGAGAAGGGTGTTTTGTTACTCTATCAGAAAAATTTTATTCAGGGAATTGTTCAAAAACTTGGCTTGGCCTGTGAAAATTCTTCTACTATTACTTGTCTTGTGAGCTCTACTAAAAACTCTCAATTTGTGCCGAAAGATGGAAAGTTGGTATCACATCAACCTTATGCTAATCTTGTTGGATGTCGCCAGTTTTTTGCATTAAATACATGTCATGAAATTCTCTTTGCTGCAATTTTCTTGCACAACATCTCACGTATTTATATCTGAAGCATTGGTCTACAACAATCTATTACCATATACATGTGGTAGTGATGTGTGTGAACACACTTAGGACCATCGGGGCATTTTTTTCCCTCACTAGGAGGTTTTTTCCCCCATGCATTGTATATACGACCATCACTCTAGGGCTATCTTATCTTTACATTGCACATCAAGTAATATACTCTCTATTGTGTGCCTTGATCTTCCTTCTTCTTCTCCAAACTCTGTGTGTTTTCCTGCAACCCTAATTCCAACAATTGGTATCACAGCAGGTTGCCTCCTCCTGGGCTAGTCCCTAGTAGCTCAAGCACACGCTTGCTCACTTTCTTCGATTTCTATGAGCTTTGGCAAGCATCAGCAAATCGAGCTCAGATTTTTTATTCGAGCTCATTTCGGCCTCTATTTCCACTACAAGAAGTACTGTGCAGGCTATTTCATCATTTTGTGTAGAGTTTTTGTCAGTGTTGTTTACTGCATAATAGTTCCCTTACAATCTTCTATAGCAAGTCTTGTTCCAGCTTTATTTCTCCTCTTTTTGGGCAATTTTTGCATCACGTGTAGGCATTCCCTATGGTCGACAACAACACAGATGTTTTCGAGATGTTTGATGCTAAGGACAAATTGGATTGGGACAATTACTCTATGTGGGCTTACATGATGCAAAATTTCCTTGTGTCAAAGAGCATTTGGAACATTGTGCAGCTCATTGATGTACGTCTTGGTTCTGAGGATGTAGGCGATGTTCACGATGTCACTAGGTTTTGGTGGCAGAGCTGTTTTGTGTAGGTTTTGCTGCTACCAGAGCTGTTTTGCCTACGACTGAATAAGCTCGTTTGGGATGTTAAAGATATGGAGGCTCATGCATTGATTGCATTGTCTTTGAAGCGCACTATTACTCCCCACATTCATTCAACAAAATTTGCAAAACAGGCTTGGAATTTTCTAACTGGTCTTTATGCAAGTTGCAATGAGGCAAAAATTGCATTGTTGCGTAAAGAGCTAGAGTCAAAAATTATTCATGAGGAAGATGATATGGACACTTTTCTTGTTGGTATCAAGGATTATATCAATGAGCAACTTATTTCAGCAGGCAAAGTCATTTCAGATAGTTCTCTTGTGCAAACTGTTTTTGATGCCTTGCTAGATTCTTACCAAACTTTTGCTAATACTTGGAGACTTATGAGCCAAGGAAATCCTGAAGTTGTCAAGTTTGATGCATTATGCACATTGCTATTGTGAGTCACTTTCTAGAAAAAAATAGGACTAGACATCGTGTAGTTGAAAAGGCCTTTATTGCTGCTCAAAGAAAAAGGTGGTAATAGTCTTGTAGCCACTTCTCATGGTTCTTCTGCGAGTGGTAAATCACATGTTCCTAATGCTTCTGTTGGCAACAATTTGGCTGGGAATTTTGGTGATAAGGGCAAAAAGAAGATGCATTCCCTGTGAAGCTAACGATCACTTGATCATGTTGTCCTGAGTTGAAGGCCAAAGAGGCTAAGAAGAAAGAGGCTAGTTCCACTACTAATGTTGGTTCCAATACAAATGCAGCTACTGTTGAGTCTTTTGTGAAAGGAGCCTATGATGTTGATGTTGATGCAGAATGGGCTTTTAGTGCAGAGTGCACTCATGATCCTACAGTCCATGATGCATGTATGTCACTTGCTACAGATACTGAAGTGTGGTACTTTGATAGTGGTGCTACAAAGCACATTACCTCTCATCATGACTTGTTTACCTCTTTCGAGGATGTCCCTCATGGGAATTCAATCACTTGTGCCAACAGTGCCTCTTATCATGTTAAGGGAGTTGGAAAGATTGTGCTAAGTACTGTGAATGGTAGTTCTTTCACACTTGTTGATTCACTTTATGTACCTGGGATCAAGAAGAATATTTTGTCTGTATCTGCACTTTCTAGACTTGATCTTGTTGTGAAATATTTGAATGATAAATGTATAGTTCATGATCTCAATTTTGGAGATGAGATTGTTGCATCAAGCATTTTATGTTGTGGGATAATAAGCTCACTTTGTATGACAAGTGTGGGCAGAATTTTACAAATGTAGTTGTGGATTCTAAGGCTAATTCTAATGTAAAACTTTGGCATGCATGTTTTGGGCATCTAAATTTTGCCAGTTTGCTACGTTGAAAAAATTTGATATGGTTGCTTCTTTGCCACCTCTTGAAGCACCTGTCAAACATGTTTGTGAAGGTTGTATTTTGGGTAAGATGCAGCATTCAAAGTTTCCAAAGGATGGTTCAGTTAGGGCCACATGCAGGTTGCAGCTTGTGTGTAGTGATGTTTGTGGACAAATGAAAACTCTGTCCTTGGGCAATTACCATTCTTCATTACTTCCATTGATGATTACTCCAGGCATACATGGGTGTATCCGCTTAGAGAAAATTTCACATTAGGGAAAATTTGGACTCACAAAGGGGCCTTATAAGGAGTTTGACTTCCTCTCTCATGTCCAAAACGGGCGTGCAGTAAAATTTTTGTAAATCAACTCTAAACTTGGCAGAGATTTGAAAATAAGAATCTACTCTTCAAGATCTTTCTATTGATATATAGCACGCCACGAGATTCCTCATATTTTGAAAGATTCTATTTTTTATTCTCTTGTGATGTGACACTTCGTCTAGAATCGGGAGTTGTCACATCACAAGAGAATAAAAAATAAAATCTTTCAAAATATGAGTAATATTGTGGCGTTCTATATATCAATAGAAAGAGCTTGAAGAGTAGATTCTAACTGCCAAATCTCCACCAAGTTTAGAGTTGATTTGCAAAAAATTTACCGCACACCTGTTTTGGACATGAGAGAAGAAGTCAAACTCCTTATAAGGCCCCTTTGTGAGTCCAAATTTTCCCTAATGAAGTATTTATGTGTTTCAAACAATTTTTGGCTATGATTAAAAATGTCTCAAAATGTACGATGGACACCCTCTGTTTCAATCGAGAATTTAATGCATATCTAGCTAGTCATGGGATAAAACACCAATGTACAGTGCCTTATACGCCTCATCAAAATGGTGTTGCTGAAATTAGAAACAGGTCACTTACGAAAATGGCACAATGTATGGCAAATAGTCAAGCTTTTTTGCATTCATTTGGGCTTGAGGCCATCATGTGTGTCACTTATATACTTAACAGGTGTCCTACAAAAGCTTTGCAGTCTATGACTCCATATGAATCATGGTATGATTGAAAACCTTCTAATGAGAACATGCGAGTGTTTGGCTGTTTGGCACATGCTTACGTGTCACAAACGTAGCGCAAAAATTGGATGATAAGGTTGTCAATTTTATTTTTGTTGGTTATAGTGTTCAAAGCAAAGGTTATAGGTTGTATCATCCGCAAACAAAGCGTATCTCGCTCTCATGGGATGTTGTGTTTGTGGAAGATTATGTTCAGCCCTTGCTGTCATGTACTAGAGACATTAATGTAAGCTCACAAGACATTTATGACACTTTGTTGCCTCTTTTCAAGTGATGGAAGTTCAAATGTAGATTCCAATGCGGCAAATGTACAACCTATGGGGTTTTTGAAAATGTTATAGATTAACCTATTACTAATGCAAATGTATATGATGTACTTGATGAGGAAAGGGGTGAGAATGAGCAAGCTAGAGGTATGACTAAATGGCTGGCACATACTTTGTGTGACAGTAAATTGGATGCACCTTTGTCTAGTTGTACTCGTTCAGGTTCTTGGCATGCATCTTTTATGCATCAAATTGTTCTGCTTTGGCTGTGTATAGCTTATGTGATGTTAAGGAACCCAAGTCTTTTGATGAAGCACATAGTTCAAAAAATTGGATGGCTGTCATGAAATCTGAATATGATGCACTTATATAAAATAACACATGGACTTTATGTCGGATGGTGAGAATGATCACTTTAAGGTTCGACTTGTTGCAAAGGGTTATGCACAAAAAGGCATAGATTATGAAGAGAATTTTTCTCCCACTTGTCATATGACTACTGTGTATTTTCTATGTGCTTTGACAACTCATTTTGGTTGGGATGTACATCAGTTAGACATTGTTACTGCTTTCTTGAATGGTGACATATTTTAGGAAGTTTATGTAACACAGCCTCACAGTTTTGTCAAGAAAGGACAAGAGGATAAAGTGTGCAAATGTAAGAAAGCTTGTATGGGTTGAAGTAATCTCATCGTTCTTGATATGAGAAGGCTGACACTCATTTGGTCAAACGAGGATTTTGTACCAACATAAAGCACATTGTATGTAAAGCATGACGGCAATGTACGTCTCATTTTCGTTCTCTATGTGGATGATTTGCTAACATTGCTAATATTATTGGACCAGATGAGAGATATATGACTAAATTTAAGGATGATTTGAATGCTACTTTCAAAATGAAAGATTTGGGGCTATTGCATCATTACGTGGGTATACAGTTTAAGCAGTATGATGGTGGTATTGCCTTGTGTCAGACAAGTTAGATAGAGACATTACTATGTAAGTTTGGACTTGAGGATTACAAACCTATTGCCACTCCCATGGAAACAGATTTGAAACTGAGTATTCATGATGCTGGTGATGTGCCGATGTCACTGTTTACCAAATTGCTATTGGATGGATTATTTATGTTTGCAACACAAGTCCAAATATTCATTTTGCAGTCTCACAGTTTAGCAGATTCATGCATGGCCCAGGGTCTAAGCATTGGCAAACTCTCAAGCGGATCTTTCGCTACTTGAGGTGCCACTTTACATCTTGGGTTGTTCTATCCCAAGGGGGGATCATTGCCGCCAGATTTACATTCTTTATCAGGCTCGGATTGGGCTGTTTGCTTTGATACGTGATTGATGTTTTTTCGGCTCTCAAATTATGCCATAGTAAGCTGCTTCACCCCAAAAAACTCACCTTAATACTATGGATATCTTCACTCTTATATTGTACATAGGTGTGTGTGAGTTAGGGAACTTACCATATGTTTCCTTAAAAACCCTCAATTAGCTAGTCACTGGGTTAGTTGAGCCAAAAAAATAAATAAAATAGAAAAGAAAAGTATACTATGATTTTTTTGTGTGTAATTATTTTATTATATATAGGGCCTAAATATAGGGATTTTTATTATCATTATTTTGGTATTTTATTAAATATTTATACCTAGGTGTGTGATTTATTAGATCTAGTTACCTTCTTTCATCCTCTTGTGTAAGGTAAACCCAAGCTTCATCAAGAATCCACTCTCGTGTGTGTAACACTTCTTATGACTTGACATCCATGTCTCAACCTAAGAAACCACTCCATGCATGTCGGCCACCTAGCAGCATATGTCTCAGTAAGCTACACTCTTATGTATGCCTATGTATGAGGCTTTTTGTACATAATTTCTAATCTAAAAAATTGCATCCTTTTGTCATGAATGACTCTTTTTTTTTTTTGCCCTAGCCTTTCAAGTGGTATCAGAGCTTAATGTAAGGCTAATTATTATTATTAGTAATTATAAATATTGTTTATTTTTAGCCCATTTCATTGCACTCTTAATTGCACCCATAATCACCTCTTTTGAGCACCTGTAGCACTTCCATTTGATTTTCTATCATTAGAGGTGTGTGTGTGTGTGTGTGGATTAGAAACAAAGACTCTTTAGTACCCTTGCAAAAGGTCTTTGACAACATATGACTTTGCGGGAGCTGCTCACAACAAGAAAAAAGATTCTTTTGCCTTATCAGAGCCCGAAGCCTAAATACTTCCTAATCCTTGTCATCATCAGATTCGCTCATAGTGGCTACTCGTCAATTTTCCTTCCTTCCATTCAATCGAAGGACCCCAATCTGCACATGAACTTGGTCTTTGCTACCCCTCCCCTGCAAGTCGAGGGTAGCTGTCCCTACACTGAATGAGAGCTACCCTACTCACCACAGTTCATTTTTCTGCAAAACCCCCCCGGTATCAACTGCAAGCCTGCATTGAACTGAGGCAACTCTCTCAGCCTGCTGCCATCAAAGCCGTGTCCACTTGGCTATCACATCATTAGCCTTGCCAGCCCCGCATGCTCCTCCTTGACTGTCGCTACCAAGCCTTGGTCACCAAACACACACACACACACACACACACACACACACACACACACACACACACACACATGCGGTAGCTCGGTAGTCCCCAACATGCAAAACCCACCATCTACGTGCTCACCTCGGCATCATCGGACCTGCGTGCACACACACATACACACGGCCTGCTTGCGGCTTTGCTTCTCGGACGCCTCTGCGACCTGCAGCTCGTCCTGGCTCAACTCGCGCTCTCTGCCTCTTGTCGGTGTCACTTCCAAAAATTTACGATTTTTTTTTTCAAGGTCCATAGGAGGTAGGTCCCACGAACCCGACTGTGCCTGGGTCAAGGCCCTCTTTTTACAAGATAAGGGAGCTTTCCCACTATCACTACGGCCATAATATCAACAACTAAAGCAAGTGGCTTGAGCTGATAGATGACGATTAAAGATGAAGGGGAACAAACATGAGAACTACATCAATGAAGGACAATCCCACTATCACTACGGCCATAATATCAACAACTAAAGCAAGTGGCTTGAGCTGATAGATGACGATTAAAGATGAAGGGGAACAAACATGAGAACTACATCAATGAAGGACAATCCCATTGACAAAGCATCATTATCATTGTCTACACACATCTTTTTTTTTCGACAGACATTATCCGGATTATACCATGGGTACTATGTCTCTTTGTACGGGTTTAGACACTGTCACACATGAATCCCGGCGGCAAGACCTACCCTAAAAACCCTATTTTATGAATGTATCAAAGTGTGAATCAAGCATGATGTATCTGTGTAGAACCATGTCTTGATGCATCCCAATGTGATCTCATGTGGCGTAAGGATGCTCTTATGAACCATGAGCTAATGTATCCTTTTTTAGAACTAGCCATGATGTATCTGAACATACCTAGGATCAATCTACGTTTAGGGGGCTGATTGTAAGGTAAACCCAACCTTCATCAATAATCCACTCTCATGTGTGTAACACCTCGTATGACTTGACTGTTACCATATACATGTGGTAGTGATGTGTGTGAACACACTAGGACCGCCGGGGCATTTTTTCCCTCTTTAGGAGGTTTTTCCCCCCGTGCATTGTATATACGCCCATCACTCTAGGGCTATCTATCTTTCCATTGCACACTAAGGAATACACTCTCTATTGTGTGCCTTGAGCTTCCTTCGTCTTCTCCAAGCTGTGTGTGTTTCTCTGCAACCCTAATTCCAACAATTGGTATCAGAGCAGGTCACGTCCTCCCGGGCTTAGTCGCCAGCTGCTCCAGCACACGCCTGCTCATTTTCTCCGACTTCAGTGAGCTTTGGCAAGCGTTCGCAGGTCGACAAATATTTTGGGATGGCTCGAAGAGCTTGGTCTGCTCAGAATTTTGATTTGGGCTCATTTCGGCCTCCGTTTCCACTACGGGCAGTACTGCACAGGCTATTTCGTCATTTTGTGCAGATTTTCTGTCAGTGCTGTTTTCTGCATAACAGGTGCCTTATAGTCTTCTACGGTTTGTGCTATATAGCACAAGTTGTTCCCGCTCCATTTCTCCTATTTTCGGGCAGTTTTCACATCAGGTGCAGCATTTACCATGGCTGACAACAACAACACAGATGTGTTCAAGATGTTTGCTGCTGAGGACAGGTTGGATGGGGACAACTACCCTATGTGGGCTTATATGATGCAACATGTTCTTGTGTCAAAAGGTGTCTGGAACATTGTGCAGGGCATTGATGTACGTCCTGGTTCTGAAGATGTAGGCGATATTGAGGATGTTGCAGGTCTTGCTGCAAGGATTGCAGCTGTTAGAGTTGTTTTGCCTACAGCAGAACAAGCTCGTTGGGATGTTAAGGATGCGCAGGCTCATGCATTGATTGCGTTGTCTGTGAAGCGCACCATTATTCCTCACATCCGTTCAGCAAAATCTGCAAAACAGGCTTGGGATATTCTAGCAGGTCTTTATGCAAGCCGCAATGAGGCTAAAATTGCTTTGCTGCGTAAAGAGCTAGAGTCGAAGATTATGCATGAGGAAGATGATATGGACACTTTCCTTGCTAGTGTCAAGGATATCAATGAGCAACTCATTTCTGCAGGTGAAGTCATTTCTGACAGTTCCCTTGTGCAGACTGTTCTTGATGCCTTACCAGATTCCTACCAGACTTTTGCTAGTACTTGGAGACTGATGACCCAAGGAAATCCTGAAGTTGTCAAGTTTGATGCATTATGCACATTGCTGTTGCAAGAGTCACTTTCTAGAAAAAACAGGACTAGGCAGCGTGCAGTTGAACAGGCTTTTATTGCTTCTCAAAGAAAGGGTGGTAACAGTAATGCAGCCACTTCTTATGGTTCTGCTGCGAGTGGCAAAAATTTTGTTCCTAATGCTTCTGCTGGCAGCACTTCGTCTGGCAATTCTGGTGATAAGGGCAAAAAGAAGATGCGTTGCCATTATTGTAAAGCCAATGATCACTTGATCAAGTCGTGTCCTAAGTTGAAGGCCAAAGAGGCTAAGAAGAAAGAGGGTGGTTCCACTGCAAATGCTGGTTCCACTACAAATGCAGCCATTGTTGAGTCTTCTGTGAAAGGAGATTGTGATGCTGATGTTGATGCAGAATGGGCTTTTAACGCAGAGTGCACTTACAATCCTGCTGTCCATGATGCATGCTTGTCAGTTGCTGCAGATTCACATGTGTGGTATTTCGACAGTGGTGCTACAAAGCACATTACCTCACATCGTGAATTGTTTACCTCTCTCGAGTCTGTCCCTCATGGGAATTCAGTCACTTGTGCCAACAACGCCTCTTATCCAGTTCAGGGAGTTGGAAAGATTGTGCTCACTGCTGCTAATGGCAGTTCCTTCACACTTGTTGATGCACTTTATGTACCTGGGATCAAGAAGAATCTCTTGTCTGTATCCGCACTTGCTAGACTTGGACTTGTAGTCAAATTTGTGGATGACAGATGTACAGTTCATGATCTCAGTTTTGGTGATGAAATTGTTGCATCTGGGCTTTTGTGCCGTGGGCTGTATAAGCTCACTTTGTATGACAAGTGTGGACAAAATTTTGCAAATGCTGTTGCAGATTCAAGGGCTATTTCAGATGCAAAACTTTGGCATGCACGTTTTGGTCATCTGAATTTTGCCAGTTTGCTGCGTTTGCAGAAATCTGATATGGTTGCTTCTTTGCCGCCTCTTGAAGCACCTATCAAACATGTTTGTGAAGGCTGTATTCTGGGTAAAATGCAGCGTTCTAAGTTTCCAAAGGATGGTTCAGTTAGGGCCACATGCAGGTTGCAGCTTGTGCATAGTGACGTTTGTGGGCCCATGCAAACTCCGTCCTTGGGCAATTACCTGTACTTCGTGACTTTCATTGATGATTACTCCAGGCATGCGTGGGTATTTCCGCTTAAAGCGAAGTCCGAAGTTTTTATGTGCTTCAAACAATTTTTGGCTATGGCTGAAAATGTCTCAAAATGTACTATGGGCACCCTCCGTTCCGATCGAGGGGGGGAGTATATGTCTCATGAATTTAATGCATTTCTGGCTAGTCGTGGGATAAAACACCAATGTACAGTGCCTTATACACCTCAGCAAAATGGTGTTGCTGAGAGGAAAAACAGGTCACTAACAGAAATGGCACGATGTATGGTCAAAAGTCAAGCTTTGCCGCATTCTTTTTGGCTTGAGGCCATCATGTGTGCCACTTATGTACTTAACAGGTGTCCTACGAAAGCTTTGCAGTCTATTACTCCATATGAAGCATGGCATGATAGAAAACCTTCTATTGAGCACATGCGTGTTTTTGGCTGTTTGGCATATGCTTTGGTGCCACAAGTGCAGCGCAGAAAATTGGATGATAAGGCTGTCAAATGTATTTTTGTTGGTTATAGTGCTGAAAGCAAAGGTTACAGGTTGTATCATCCGCAAACAAAACGTATTTTGGTTTCACGGGATGTAGTGTTTGTGGAAGATTCTGTTCAACCCTTGCTGTCATGTACTAGAGACAGTAATGTAAGCTCACAGGACATTTATGACACTTTGTTGCCTCTTTTCAGTGGTGGAAATACGAATGTAAGTTCCAATGAGGCAAATGTACAGCCTATGGGGGTTTCTGAAAATGTTTTAGAACAGCCTATTACTGATGCAGATGTACATGATGTACTTGATGAGGAAAGGGCTGAAAATGAGCAGGCTAGAGGTATGCCAAAATGGCTGGTGCACACTTTGCGTGACAGTAAATTGGATGCACCTTTATCTAGTCGTACTCGTTCAGGCTCTCGCCATGCATCTTATGCATCAGATTGTTATGCTTTGGATGTGTCTAGTTTACATGATGTTGAGGAGCCTCTGTCTTTTGATGAAGCACAGAATTCAGAAAATTGGATTGCTGCCATGAAATCAGAATATGATGCACTTATAGAGAATGACA
Organism: Adiantum capillus-veneris; assembly: GCF_014529385.1. Lineage (NCBI taxonomy): Eukaryota > Viridiplantae > Streptophyta > Polypodiopsida > Polypodiales > Pteridaceae > Adiantum > Adiantum capillus-veneris. Next base: position 73,983,962 of record NC_140960.1, on the reverse strand, counting down.
CATGGACTTTATGTGATTTGCCTCCTGGCAAAAAGGCCATTGGTACGAAGTGGGTTTACAAGTTGAAACGCAAGCCGGATGGTGAGATCGATCGCCATAAGGCTCGACTTGTTGCAAAGGGTTATGCACAACAAAAAGGCATAGATTATGAAGAGACTTTTGCTCCCACTTGTCGTATGACTACTGTGCGTTTTCTATGTGCATTGGCAGCTCATTTTGGTTGGGATGTACATCAATCAGACATTGTTACTGCTTTCTTGAATGGTGACATATTTGAGGAAGTTTATGTAACGCAGCCTCGCGGTTTTGTCATAAAAGGACAAGAGGACAAAGTGTGCAAATGTAAGAAGGCTTTGTATGGGTTGAAGCAATCTCCTCGTGCTTGGTATGAGAAAGCTGACACTCATTTGGTTAAACGAGGCTTTCGTAACAGTCCAACAGAAAGCACATTGTATGTAAAGCGTGAGGATGATGTATTTCTCATTGTGGTTCTTTATGTTGATGATTTGCTGATCACTGGACCAAATGAGAGACATATTGCTGAATTTAAGGCTGATTTGAATGCTACTTTCAAGATGAAAGATTTGGGGCTGTTGCATCATTACTTGGGTATACAGTTTAAGCAGTGTGATGGTGGTATTGCCTTGTGTCAGAAAAGTTACATAGAGACATTGCTATGTAAGTTTGGACTTGAGGATTGCAAACCTATTGCCACTCCCATGGAAACAGGTTTGAAGTTGAGTCTACATGATGCTGGCGATCCTGCTGATGTCACTCTTTACCAAACTGCTGTTGGCTGCCTCATTTATGTATGCAACACGAGGCCAGATATTCAGTTTGCAGTCTCGCAGGTCAGCAGATTTATGCATAGCCCAGGGTCTAAGCATTGGCAGGCTGTCAAGAGGATTTTCCGCTACCTTAGTGGCACTTTACATCTTGGCTTGTTTTATCCCAAGGGGGGATCATTGCCGCCAGACTTACATGCTTTTTCGGACTCAGATTGGGCTGGTTGTTTTGACACGCGAGTGTCCACAAGTGGTTTTTGTTTCATGCTTGGCAGTTCATGTATATCATGGTTGAGCAAGAAGCAACCTACTGTGGCCACTTCGAGTTGTGAGGCTGAGTACAGGGCAGTCTTCACAACTACGGTTGAGTGTGTATGGCTCAGACGCCTTATGGCTGACTTGGGTGTTGGACAGGACACTGCCAACACTATCTACACTGACAGTCAGAGCGCATTGGCAGTTGCGAGGAACCCAGTTTTTCATGCTCGCACAAAGCACATTGAGGTGCATTACCACTATGTCAGGGAGAGGCTCTCAGCAGGAGAGATCAGCTTGGCTTATGTGCCAACACAGGACAACCTTGCAGATCTTTTCACAAAGGCATTGTCTCGTGAGAAGCTTGAAGCTTTCCGCAAAGCTTTGGGCTTACTCCCCTTTGTGGACTGATCCTGTCCTCAGGGCATGGCACTTCCCTTTACTCATGTGCCAGCTCTCGTTCACCGCATCACTCCAGGGGGGATTTGTTACCATATACATGTGGTAGTGATGTGTGTGAACACACTAGGACCGCCGGGGCATTTTTTCCCTCTTTAGGAGGTTTTTTCCCCCGTGCATTGTATATACGCCCATCACTCTAGGGCTATCTATCTTTCCATTGCACACTAAGGAATACACTCTCTATTGTGTGCCTTGAGCTTCCTTCGTCTTCTCCAAGCTGTGTGTGTTTCTCTGCAACCCTAATTCCAACATTGACATCCATGGGTCAACCCAAGGCACCACTCCATGCATGTCAGCCACCTAGCATCATATGTGCTAGTAAGCTACACCCTTATGTATGCCTATATATGAGGCTTTTTGTACATGATTTCTAATCTAGAAAATTGCATCCTTTTATCATGAATGGCTCTCTTGTTTTTCTGCCACCATTCATTCCAATTAATTTCATCCAATTTGCAAGACTTCCCCAATTCTCTATAGATTTCACAACCTTTTCAAGGTAAACCTAAACTTCATCAAGAATCCACTCTTGTGTGTGTAACACCTTTTATGACTTGACATCCATGTGTCAACCCAAGGCACCACTCCGTGCATGTCAGCCACTTAGAAACATATGTGTGAGTAAGCTACCTTATGTATGCCTATATATGAGGCTTTTTGTACATGATTTCTAATCTAGAAAATTGCATCCTTTTATCATGAATGGCTCTCTTGTTTTTTTGCCTTAGCCTTTCATCTTGCACCATAAGTATATTTCTATTTCTATTTCGTTTATACAAACCACCCCCACATTTCTACCCTCACCCTTGTGAAAAAAAAATTAAAAATGTTTCTACTCCCTTAGTCACTTTTATTATATAATTTTTATTTACTTGCATACTTTTTCCTCTTTCATCCAAAATAATACAAAATAGGGACTATATCATATGGTTATAATATCTTTTTTCATATCCATAATTCTTTCATATTTTCTTATTTTATACTCATAATTTAAACACCATGTGCTCATTGAGCTAAAGTCCATGAATAGTCCATACACTAGTCCCACCATGTAGATAACTTTTAGTTCAAATATGATCCTCCTCTATGCATGTGTAAAGATAATCTGGAGGCTTTGTATCATGATATGACTCATGGAGCGGCTCACTCTTGGATGCATTGTGAAAATTCAACAAGGAGGGGGCCACTGAAGACTTTTGCAGTGAGAAAAAATAGGCATTTTGATGGGATTTTCGGCGCCCACCTTGACTTTGAATTTGATATAGTCATCAAAAGACAAAACGTATCCACGCTGAGTAATCACCTCAATTTTTTGTATGATTTTTGGAGTAACAATCGGTGAGATATGAATTTTATGGTGGACCTCAATTTGCCCACTTTTTCTCACAAGTCACCCTAGTCTTCTCTTACCTCCCTTCACACTTCTACACACACACACCTTCATTCCTCTCCATCCCTCACTCAAACTTATCAATTTCCATGGTTTCTTTCATCCTCTTGACCACTAACCTCCCCTCTCACCTGCATTAGCGCTCATATGAACTGTACATGTATATACACCATATCTATGTCTCTCTTTATTACCTCTAAATCATAATTTCATCTTACCTCTTCTCTATGTACATAAAATTTAGCAGGTATGCCATGCTTAACCTCTACAAAATTGAACAATCTCATCACAAATCGTCATTTTCATCATGTGTAGTCAACATCGGCCAAACAAACACATAAAGAAGAGAAGAAGAAGAGGAAGAGGATTGACAGTCATTCTTGACAGATTACACAAGATAAGTCCAAGCTTCTTTAAGGCTTCACAATCTCAAGGATTTCCATCTCCTTTTACCATCAAACTCAAGGATCTCCATCTCCTTTTACCATCAAACTCATTCTACCCATTGTAAATTGTGCCACTAAATTTTTAATGATTACTAACACCAACCACTAACCTTTTTGTAAAAAATGCACCCCTATCCACTAAGTAGGCACTCCCAAGTTATTCACTCAAACATATCTTCTTTCAACCTCAATAATTCTCTCTCCTTGAGCCCACACTCATGTGACCTAAAGGATAAGAGAGACCCACTCTCATTTGAAATTCAAAAAAACATCATAATCTATGTTTTTCTTAATGAAATTGATTAGGCTTAATTCTGATCGAGGATTCCAAAAACCTATAAATAGAGCCCTTCTCTTCTTTGTAAAGGGGATTCATTTGCACACATAACATAGCACTCTCCAACCCTAGTTGTGTGAGGAGGTTGTAACCTTTGAGAGCTCTCTATCACATTATACTCTTATGTGCATAGAGATACTTTGAGGCTATTGAGAGGAATTGAGTGATGCCCTACTCTCCATCACATTTGTAGCTTCTACTTGTTGATAAAGAAGATTGGTAGTTTGGGGTGCAATTGTGTACAACAACTACGTCTCTTCTCTCCAAAAATCAACTCGGAAAGTCTTAATGGATTGTATAAGGTGAATTGGTCCTTAACACTAGAATGGTAACCTAACAGGACATAAAAGTGTCCTTTCAGGGTTTTGGGAAAAATTTCCAAAACCATAGTAGATCCACTCATTTTGAAAAATCCTTTCATGAGCTTATAGTTCAATAACTACTACATATGGAAAAATGAGAAACTTGTAATTTTTCTCATCCCTTGGTCACTACAAGCCTCCAAAGTTGATGGACCAGTGCATTTTGCCCAAAACAGCAATTTCTTACGGTTGATTGCATATAAATAAGAGTGGAGATTTTTGTAGGACATGAGATAAAATGCCCCGTTAACTTCAATGGGTCGGTGACCAAAACATATGGTTGCTTTTACCTCACTAATTTTTTTTTGGTCAAAAAAAATACGTACAAAAAAGTTTCATTTTTGTCATTCTGCGGACCTATCATCAAAGTTTCTATGGTCACACTCAATACAGATACTATATACATGTTTTCTTAGTTCCCTTTGGGCCTCTGGATTCAAAAGAAGCCATGAAGCATGTCAAAAGGATAATGGATCTCTTACAATTGGAACCTTGGGGGCAATGATAAAGTGCTAAATACAGCAAACATGAAAAAACTGGGTTTAGCATTATGACCTCTAGAAACCCATAGAAACTACTCAATATCTAGCCAAGTTTGTAGTCTATGATTAGATATGGTTACTACCTACAAAATACACACAATTGGCCTAAGAAACTAGCATTATTGAGAAAGTTATACTTGCTACTCTAAAATGTATCGTATTCTTCAGCAATCAAAAAACTCAACCATCATCATATACTATGCTATATAGCATATTAGGTCCCCCAAAACTCAAGGAAGATTAGCTTTATGTTATACATTACACTTACACGATCAAAATTGAATTTGGATATCAAGAAAGCCACCAAAAAAATCATAAAAGTGTTAATTTTGGCCAAAAAAAAGGATTATGCAATTCTTGTAAATTGGTCATAACTTTCAATTTTAACACTTAGCTCTCCCTACAAGCATCAAAACATGTTGAGAACTATGAAGGCCTAACCTCTAGCCATCTAAACCTCACAAACATGAAGTTTAGAGTGGTATAGTTGCCAAAAATTGAAAAAAAGCCAAAAACAAAACACGTTTTTTCACACAGTTTAGGTTCAAAAATGTTGTGCAAGAGTAAGGTTAATGGTGAGATCGATACTCAAAAAAAAATTCTAAGTTTTTTTCAGCTCATAAGTCAACTTTGTGGATATATAGCACCTAGAAATTCATTTTCATACTCTTCAAATAATTCAAGCAAAATGGTCACTTAACAGGACACAAAAGTGTCCAAGGACATAAAAGTGTCCTGTTACCATTCTAGTGTTAAAGATTATTTGTGTCCTTTCATGCTTTGTGGTTTTAAGGGGCTTATTGAATTGTTTGCCTAGGAGTAATTGTAAGAGGGTGATATGGTGAGAGGGCTCCTATAGCCCGAAGACAATGGTATAATGGCAATAAGATCAAGCCTTGTGTTGTCTCTCTAATTTTTCTAAGTTTGGAATCATCTAATCATTTAGGCCAGGATCTATGTAAGATCCCCATTTTTTGGGTCTCTTTTAAAAATAAGAAAATAGCTTTCAATATCTATTTTAAATGTTGGATTGACAATATTGAAAGGTCCTAAAGGCAAAAGCAAGGTCGTTTTCATGTTCCAGTAGCTTAGACGGACGTTTGGTTCAGTTTTGAAAAAATCCGATATTTTTAGCTTTTTCATGCTTTTTATGCTTTTAGGTGCTTTTTTGCAAAAAGGAGGTCGGACCCTTAATCTATGTGTTCTAGGGAAGCTATGGTTCAATTTTATAAAAATCTGCTTTTCAAGTGCTTTTCACGCTATTTTTAATTTTTCATGATTTTTACTGAAAAGCGAGTCCGCTTTCTTATTCCAGTGGTGGACAAGGGGAACTCGTGGTTCAATTTTAGAAAATTTTATTTTTTTATTTTGCTTTTTATGTTATTTTTAGCTTTTCGTATTTTTCAGCGTTTTTGAAAAGCAATGTGCTTTTTAGGATGACCTAAACATAAAAGTATTAATTTGTAGTCTCTGTTAGATTTAAAAATGATCACCCAGAGCAAAAACGGGACCAAACGAGATTTCTATGAAAATTTTATTTTTATAAAAAGCAGTACCGTAAATACGTCGGGACATCACGGTGGCATATTCTAGCAAAGATTCCATTAGTTGGTCGGGTATTGTTCAATTGGCCAAGTTTACTATAAAAATTGGATGGTAAGTGGGAGAGTTGACCACCAAAGGCAAAGGCATGTTTTTAGCAAAGTTCCAAAAATTGTGTAGCTATTCTTGTGCCAAAAACTAGCGCTAGTTCTCTACTTGGGACTCACTCTAGCCTAGCCCATTGCCTATAAAATCACCTGCAAGCCTCAGGTTCAATGTTGTCTATTGTGTCTACTACCGCATAGGCAGATATGATTAAAGTGGCTTTCTTTTTGGGTTATCGTATGTTGTGTGAGTATCCTACGGGTAAAATGATGTGACAAGGTATTAGTCTATATTATGGAGCTGAACTTAATGCATTGGTTTGAGGTTAAACACTTTCATTTGCATGTTATGCATGCTCCCAAAAATGGCAAAAAGTTGTTTTTTGCATATGTGTGAAGTTATGGCTTATGGTCGACCTAAAGATCGGAGCTGTTTTGCATCATGTTTATGGTGATGGAATGTTATCATGTGATGTATGGAACCTTGTGGATTAATGTGGATTCCTCTTGTGCATGGGTATGATTGCTTTCCACATTTCTAGGTCAAAACTAGCTCTATGTGCTAGAGAGGTAAAGTGCAGATGTGATGCATCAACTTTGCATGGTTGGATGTTGTCAAAATTGGATTTTTACATAATGTTTAGTTGCTGGTTGGCGGACTTATTTTATGCATAAAAGGATCATGTCTTAAGAGTCATGTGTGTGGACTTCGATTGACTACAGTGGATATATCAAACTTCTCCAGTGTGGGAGTTGGTTCAGTGTGAGTATGATTTGTGGCTAAGGGCTAAGATTCGTTCATGGATTATGGTTGTGATTTTATGGTGGAAGCCGGTGTGGCTCTCGGTTTTTTTTTTGGATATGCTTATGCTATCAAATGTTGCTAAATTTTTTAAATCCATGTTATGTTCTAAGTGGTCATGCAAGATTGGTTGTGCCTCACCCGAGTTGGGTGGAGTGCTCACCCGGGTGATGTGATTGGATTATGGTTTATGGTTTTTTGGGATTAGATCATGAAGTAATCTAGATGGTTCATGGCAGACGTGTAAAGGTAGAGACCCTGTACAGTTTAACTGCTTGGAAAAGATTGTTTGTGCATATGGAAAGTTCTATTGTGATTGAACTCACGGTTATGTTTGTCATGGCAGCATCACTACAAGACTAGGATTACCTACATCGCTTAGGCGTAGACAAAGGCTCGTTGACCTGGGGCTTTGCTGGATTGGAGGTGTTGCCTGTGTCTTCTTCTTTTTGTTAGGCTCATCTACACGGTTAGCGCATCGGGGGTTGAACGACCTACATGGCTAACACGTTGAGGATTTTGGATTGGCTTTGCCTAAACACCTGGTCCTGGGCATCAAAGAGGCATGGTGCCTAAACTGGTATGGTTGGTGTTGATACCCTACCACCTAATGGTACTTGGGATCCTTTTAGAGCTCAAGTTTAGGAGGGAGGCGAAGGGGTCTCAAGTTATATCTGGCTCAGGTAGGCTGGAGGTGTTCTGGCTTGCTCCCAACGAAGTGAAATTCTCTGTGTCCGTAGTAGAGTGGAAGTGGATGGGTGGACCGGGTCGATCTCTACACAGGGTCTAGTGCTCTGCTAGTTATTTTTTCATGAATTTGTTGATGTTATGGTATATCGAGATTTTGTCATTGCATTAATATATGGTTGTCTGTTTCATTTAGATGGGGCATTTAAAGATTCTATGTTGTCATTCTCTCATGTCTCTATGCACTCTATTTCATCCTCCACTATACTCTCTCTCTATCTCTTCCCATACTGCGGTGTACACATATATTTACCCTCCACAATGTTATATTTTTCTCGAGTACGCTTTCATTCATAACATCCATTTAGGGGTAGCACTAGTCGCTAGGTTCCTTTGGATGCAGTCCGGCTAATGGCCTAAACTCCATGCTTGGTCAAGCACTGAGAGCTCCTCCCCTATGCAAGTGCTTCTACAACTCTGATGTATATTGAAATTTGTTTAAAGGTGTAAATTGTATATTTTATGCATAGACCCTGGGGAGGGCTATCTCTCACATGGTATCAGAGCATATGTTTAAGGTTATGGGGATAGCCTAAAGCATGATACTAGTCGCGTTAGTTATACATCGTGTACGCATTCATGCATGCTGTTTGGAAAAGGATATTGTATTCATGATGCATCTATAAGTGACATTGGTTGGTGGTACCTGTTTGACTTGTCTTCTTGAATGGAAGTATTTGGTTTGAGTTATGGTGAAGTGGTTGAAGTGTTCAACAACTGTGTTGTAATTCTTTGAATGTTGGTTTTGTAGTAACAAATGGCTCCTAGAGTGACGTCTGAATGCTTTAGCCACGATTATCAAAATATGAAAGGAAACCCTTTTACTTAGAAAGCGGGACCAAAGTCTTTGGCATACCAGGAATCACAACTTGTTGGAAGAGTTGACCCATAGTTATCTTACCCATCACTAAGAACCCTTTCGTCAATTCTTTATCTACATTGACAACAGTCCAAGAGACTGGTTTGCCGACCTCAGGCTGCTTCAACTCGGAACGTGGTTAGGCCTAGAAGATATGGGATATGTTCTACTATTTGGCAATGCGCTCCCAAATGTTAAGGATTTTCAAAGTTGCTAAGAAGTTTGAAGCTTTTGCAGCTGTCATAGGGAAAGAAAACTAGAAGATAACTACAGAGCACGTTTTTGTGTGAGAGGTCTGAGAAAATACCCTGTTATGAGAGTTAAAAGAATATTTAGAGAGTTGGCTCCGAGACATCCATAATATTGTCCCCAAAATTCATATACATGATTTACAGGGTATGTAGATGTTTATCATGGCTTCATATTTGAAAAAATTGCATCTTTGGCTAGGTAGGGGTTATATTTTTTTTGGGAGCCCTTATCTTCTTCTCTCTATGCATAGCCTCCTAACAAAGTTGAACTTGATTTGGACTTGTATTTGGCACTTTTTGGATTTGAATCTTGAAAATGACTGATGGGCATTGCTTGCACCTTCTGGCTACCAAACACATGTAGAACCAATGATGATGATCAGAACTTGGCTTGATCCCTAGCTGCTCCTGCAGACATCTATCACGAAAGATGATTGAGCTGGCATTTTTTCCCCTTTTGTGCTTGTCAATATTGTTAGTCCCTTTTGTTTGTTAGCCTTCATTAAGTCACAAACAAGATAGAAGATTACATTATAAAGATCTACTTCCTGTATCTGATAGGAAACCTTACACTTGATGGGTGATTTTGTTTAGTTGCATCACCAGCTTGCTTTGTCCTTCTAGTCTGGCCCAGAGTTTAATGACCATTCTCAGTCATTTTTGGCCCCATATTGTTATCAAATATTGATCAACATTCTGTTCTTACCTCTGATATTATCCATTGTGCATATGGCTTTTGGGACATGCTTCGTGAAGTTTCGTCATTTCTCTGTATCTTCTTCTTCTTTGTACTGCTCATGCATCTTTTAAAAAAATCACAAAAATAACAAAATAAAACCAAAAATCAAGTCAGCCCAAAAAATAAAAATCATTTTGATAAAATTATAAACGCTATGTACACTGTATACATGTCCCTAGGGTCTCATATATGGCTTTTGTCCCGTACTCCTCTTGTAAGTCTACTATGAGGGCATATCATCTGGATTTTTTCAAAAAATCATCACAATCAAACGCAAAAATTCAATACAACTCACAAAACATTTCCCTCTAATATCCATAGTATTAAGTCCGCATTTAGAATGCCTCTCCCCCTCCTATTTGGAGTCCTCCTTGACAACAGTGTATCACCAAGCACAACATTAATTTTTGTGCCTATGCAGACCTTGTAATGTAGCCCTATTATGCATACAAAGTCAATGCATGGAAATTTTTTTGTTGTGCAAGATGTGGGTATAAGCATTTTTCTTATTGGCCTTTGCTCGCGAAGCTTTCTATTCTAAGCAATGTAATGTTTTTTGAAGATGTTCTGTCATTTTGCTTGATTGAAGGTTTTAGAGCCTTTTTGAAGGCTTACTTATCTATTCGATGCTTCTTTGGAATCTAATTTAGACTTGTGGTCGGTTCTTTATCTTGGGGGGTTCACTACGTGTAAAAGTACCATATCACGTGCGTTCAAGAAATGTTTGTAAAACTCCTTATCTGTGAATTTTTTTAGGAATATAATATACCCTTTTCTCTTTAAATCTATAAGTTTTTTTCAAATTTGAAAAAATAACGCCCTTCTGTATATATATTTCTGTAAGTTTCAAGAACTTTAAATACTCTTCTGTTGAACTCACTTGATAGGTTACATTTTTATTAGGTGACCTCCCCGGGTTCTTTATATTTGGCATTGTTCCTCATAGTGGGTTCTCTTCTAACTCTACTATAATCATATGAGGAATTGAAAGAATTCAAGCGGCAGTGCAATTACAACGTTGTTATTGGTTTCCTTTGGGACCCACTTCTTTTGATGACTGGCTATCATTAATGATGCTCGTTTGGGAACCCATACTTATCTCTGCTTTGTTTGTGTAGACTTCTTTGGGATCCACCTTGTCTTTGTGTGAGTTTTCAGAGCGATCTTTGCTTCAGCTCTTGTACTCTTGGTTGAGGACGAGATTTAGGCTTTGGGAGTTGATACTTTAAGATTTTTGAATGAACTCCTATCTCTCTGTGCTTGAAGCAACTTCTTTGGAACCCAAATCTGAGTTGCGGAAGCTTGAATTTTTGTTACTTTCTTAGATTTTCTTACAGGCTTCGACTATTTTTTTCCTGGCATTGGATCTTGTGATTTTTCATCAAAGATTTTCATCTTCTTGATCCATACCTGTTTTTGGCCAATCTAGCTCTTTAGTATCCAGATTTGTTGAACTTTTTGGTACTAACTTGTTGCTCTTTTCTTTTGGCCTTGGTTGTTACGGAAGCTGCCAGTGATGGTGATGACCTAAGTTGCTGGTAGGGAATGTCATAAGAATCATCACTATCGCTACTATTCTCAGCAAGGTTGCATTCTAGCACTTTCTCGTTATGGTTTGGATGGTTATGGAAAGTTACTTTCTGTGTGCTCTTGGATTGTTGTTTCTGGGATGACTTTTGTATCCACCTGATTAAAGCGTTGGTAGCTCATTGGCATGGCTATCTACTTGTTGTCCGAGTCTTTTCTTCACGTATAGGAGCCATGCATGAGGATGCTTGTTGCAATTGCATTTCCACCATTGAGGATTTTGGAAACCACTTTTGATGCACTTGGTTCTTGTAGCGGCAGTGACATTGGTTCTTCGGTCTTTGATCTAGACAATCATTAAACCACACATTAGTTGAAGTATCATTTATGTCACCTGCTGTGTCATCACGATTTTTATTGTTTGCATATTCTTGAAACTCCAAGTGTTCGATAGGGTTGTAGAACTTGTCTTCTTCTTTATCTTTGTTTTCCTAGATCACACTCACTACAAAGTAAGGAACGACATCATAGCCATTTTCATCACCAAACTTTGTTGTTGGATCGTCTTGAATAGCTCACACATCCAGAGTAGCCAAGATGTGTTCCCATTCAAGTGGCTCTAAAGCTTCCTCAAGAAAGGGTTCTGGGACGTAATCTATATATTCAATTTCCCTTTCTAAGATGCCTTGCTCTTGCTTTAAGCTTCCACATTGCGAAGCTCCACACATCCACAGTTCTTTAGGCTTACCCAACCATGGTGGAAGTTTTGATCCTACTATAGTAGGGGAATCAAACTCCTCCATAGGTGTTCTCTTCACATCCTTGTAACTATGGTCCTTCAGATTTATCATGTTGTGGTTTCTATATATCTTAGGTATATATAGTCATAACCCTAGTCTTGGACCATTTTCAAATGTCGCATAAATGGTCTTCCCAATATTATGTCATAATTGTTCTTCTTGCCAAAGTCGACAATAGCAAAGGTTTGTTCATAGTCAATGCCACAAGAAGTAGAAATTGCTTTTCTAGCAGTCCTATGGGCCTTTCCATGTGTCCATCTGCAAGATGCAGTTTCATCCTAGTAGCCCTCATTTCTGGTTTTTCCCATTTTTTCAAGACCTCTTTTGTTACAATGGAAACTCCAACTCCACTAACAAGGATTGCCATGCTTTTTACACCTTGGAATTTACGGGGGCAGGAAGAGTGGTGTTCCCATCTTCTCCCTCATAGTACTTGCCTACCTTGTTTAAAGTCACTGGCCTAATGTTTAGCTGAGGCATTTTAAGCTCTTTTATCCCTTCCTCAATTTGAGTCATTAATTTTCTAACACCAAATTTCTCTAGGAATTTTCCCACAATATCCCACATGTTTGGTCGTATTCTGAGCAGCTTGGCTAATGTTATTGTACAGGTGACTGAGGTAGATAGAATATCTATCAACCCTTTTGAACAAATGACCTTGTTGGGAGACAGTCTTTGTGATGGGACTACAACAACCTCTGACTTGGCCTTGTACTCTCCTGTATAGGACGGTAGTGTTCTTAGCAAAAGGGGTTGAATGTCCATAGACTGTATAGATCCTTTGTCTCCCCAGTACAATTCCACTTCTAGATTCATTTGAGATCCAATCTCAAATTCCTCTATTTGTGGAAGAGATACTCCTCTTCCATCACCCATTTGATTTACTCGTTTTCTTATCTCACTTGCTTCATTGGCCTCTCTAACATGTTTTTACAATTCGTCAAGATCATCTATTTCTTTACAAATGTCATGTATAACTATGTTAAATCCCTTGGAAGAGTTACCCGTGGTATTCAGCGATATCCTTGGCTCTAATGTGGGGCTCTTGAGCTTTGGTTCATGCTCGTGAGACTAGATTTGGCTCTTTTCGTTCCTAGCTTGGTGGGATTACTAGTGTAGGTGGGACAAGGATCACACCCTCAGGTTTCCCAGCTTGTGGTTCTAGTAAAGCTTGGGATGTTTGAATCATTTTCTTGCACATTTCAAGCCTATCCTTTTCTGGTTTTGCATATGGATATGTCATCCACCTCTTTCTTGGATTTGGTTGTTATTGAGCCGTGCTTCATAGGGTTTCAAGAGGGCATCTAATGGCTCATTAACCTTTTCTACCAACACTAATTTTCTTGAACTAGCACTTTTTGGTTTACTTTATGTTGATGGTTCGTTTGGAGGTTGAGACGTCTACACAAGAGAAGGTTTAACAATTTTCTCACGTTGTCTTATCTTCTCTTTAGCTTGGGTAAACTCCTCAACCAGGGATTTCTGCTCTCATTCCCTACGTGCTTTAATCCTAGCCTTTCTAGCTTTCCAACTATTTCATTTGTTCCTGGGTTTTTTACTAGATGCATCGGTCTTTGGTTCACTAGTCTCTGAACTCACGTCAATTTCCATTTTCTTTGTCTTTGGTTTCTCAGCGGCTTCCTTTTGAGCTTGTACTCTTGTAACTACCTGAACTGGTACAACGTTTTCATTTTTTGAGCTACTAGGTAGTTTGACAATTCTTGAGACATTCGTTGTGATCTTTATGACTCAATTTGGGTTTTTTGGACAATTGGGGATCAAGTGAATGACATCACATTCAAGACAATAGGAATTCACTTGAGTGATCTCCGTCTGAGGGCATTGTTTGACCAAGTGGTTGCCATAGCTTTTGTGACAATCTACCTCTAGTTGAGGAGCTTCTTCTTGCAATTCCTCTTGGCTACAAATAGGCTCTGACCTAGCTAAGCCTCTATTTACAATGAACCGCAATGTCCTTTCATCCATCTCATACCTTCTTCCTTCATATTGAAACGCAAGAGGTGGAGGTTGTACGTGCCTCATCACTCCATGTGTTTCTCTCATCTTCTGTCGCTTCGAAGGACAGTACATGCTTTGGTTGTTATGATATATTGTAGTTGGTACTAATTCTTGTTTGTTGATTGGCTCCATCATCGGAGTTTTTCTCATGTCTATAGGCATTCTAGCACCTGGCAGTGCAGGTTTTTGTCCTAAGACAGGCTGTCGCCTCGCAACTCGTACTGGACCTGGTGCATTCCCCATAGTGTTTCTAGGTGGAGGAGGTGCTACTGGAGTAGGTTGTACATACCTCTCCCTAGCACATTCCACGCTATAGTAACACTCTTCTCTCATATGGTTTGTCCATTTTCTCTCAATTTTACACTAGTTAAGCTCCCTTGGATCAAAATTTACAAGAGAAGTTAGACTCTTGACCATTTTGTTAATAAATGTTTCTTGATCGTCGATAGGTGCTGCTGGTTTTGCAATGGACTCACTTATTTGTGAGTCACTGTGTTGAGAGAATGTGTCATCCTCTTGAATCTTACAATCATTTTCTTTATATTTCTCACAGTTATCCACCAGATAAAGAAATTCTTTGATCAATTCGTTTAGCATGAAGCTCCTTATCATATGCAAATCCTTTTGAAGATCCGCATGTCTCATTCCCTGGATAAAGATCATCATTAATCATGCTGGCGTAGGAAGTTCAGTCGCGGACTCTTGAGCTATAATGCCACTTTGCCTACTGATTCACCCTCTTTTTGTTTGAATCTATGGATTTGAGAGATTGCATTGTGAGCTATGCCTTTTTGCAAAGAATTCTTTGATAAATTTCTCAAACAACTCGTCTATAGTCTCAAAATCACATTTTCCACTGAGTCGAACCATGTAGCCGTGCCATCTTCTAGAGTTAGTCCAAATCCCGCAAATTGTGTTGCAAAATCCAAAACTACCTCTGCTCTAATTACTCTTCTAAAAGCCGCTACGTAATCTCTCGGATCTTTATCTCTGGCGTATTTCCTGTTTACCCATTTTTGGATCTGGGATGGTCTAACTCGCCAATTGTCTACAAGTCTAACCATAGACTCTCCCAATCATTCTCTTGCTTCAGGCCTTCTACCATGCCTAGGTTCTTCTTTGAAGGCATTAGTCGTTCTATTGGAGATTGGTACTTGAGAAGGCATGTTGCCCTCTCTGTGATCACTTCATCTCTTGTTACCACTCTAGAAGGAAATCTAGGTGGCTCCCCTTTTTGAATTCATGTGTTTGATGGAGATATCTGTGGTCCTTCATTGACCGAATGTCCACATATGTCTAATACAATCCATGGTTTTGTGCTTTCTACAGCTCTGTATTCTCGCCCATACTTGTCAAGGACTATAGACTTCTATTACTAGTCAATTCCGTATGTATAGACATATAAGAGCTTGTAATTTGTTAGCTCTTTTGGGTATGGCTCTGTGCACCTATAAAGATTGACCTCTGTGTCATCAATGTATCTATAAATTCCTTCACTCTCGTGATTTGTCATCCAAAATCTCTCAACATAATTGGTCTTTTTCAAGTGCAAGTTTGGAAGATCCATTGAGGGCGGATACTCCTCTATTGTTGGGATCTTGAAGCTTGTGTAAGCTGAGTTTGACTCTAAAGAGAACATGATCTATGAGATTAATAGCTCTAGTTTGATGTAAGAAGTCTTATTCCAAAGTGTTCAAGTGCTTTGGTTAGGGAAAAGTCAAAACTATGTCCAAAACGGTGACTGTTTTCTCACAATTCTCAAATTGCTGATTTTAAACACCCCTAGCTTGCGGATGAATTTTGAGGCCTTAAACGATGTTTTTTTGGACGCTGACCAAAAATAAGTAATTATATTCAAGGTTTACACAGAAAGTTGTAGAGCTACTCTGGAGCTTCGTTTTGATAAAAAAAAGTTTTTGAATCCGATACTTGAAGCTCTGGCCAAAACAGTTTTTTTCTGACTCAACCTATGCCTAGAGACTTTATACGCGTATAATGTCTCCTGACTCAGATTTGCTTCAAACTTAAACTGTAGGCTCCCCTTGATGTCTTCTACCCACTACAAGTCTCAATTTGCCATTTTGACCTTTATTTTGACACTTGAGACATTATAATGTCTTTTGTGGTAGAATGAGGTGACTTTTATCCCAATGATTCCTTATCAGTCAAGCAACTCTCAACAACTTCCAGAATTCAATTTGGACATTTTTTGGGCAAGTTATGATCAATGCAAGCATGAATCTGTCAAAATGTGTCTTCTTGCCTTTACAAGCTCAAATGAGCTCCAAATGCAATGACTTCTTTTATGCTCTAGGACACTGAGGTATACTCAAATGTCTGTTTTGACCCAGATCTGGCATGTGAGACATCATACATATATGATGTCTACTGGCTTAGAATTCACTTAGATTTCTACCCAAGGTACTCCTTGATGTATACAACAAGAATATGTGATTACAACAAATTTTGGATGTCAAAATTGCTCAAAATCACAACTTTTTCACCTTTACCTTCTTGTATCTGCAAAAACGTTTTAAGTGCAAAAGTATGTGTCCAAATGAGATGAAATTTTGCAAGCAAGCTTAATATATCATTCCCAAAGCCCTCATGTGGTCAAACGAGCAATTGGACTGTCAGATCTAATCTTAAGACATCATATACATATGATGTCTATGTGCTCAAATTTTGATAAATTTTGGTATGTGAGCTTGTCTTGTGGTGCCTAACACCCTGGTATGCTCAGATCTCAATTTTGGCCTCTAAAAGTTCCCTTTAGACATCATACGTGTATGATGTCTAACTGGTCAGAATGAAGTGAATTGCACTCCAGAGGTTCCTCTCTATACTGGCTACTCACATCAAGTTTCAAAACTGCATTTTGGCACTTTTTGAGCAAGTTATGAGCACTTTAAGCATTTATTTTGCCTAGATGCGTCTTCTGGTCTTAGCAAGCTCAAAAATGCTTCAAATTTAATGAAATTTTGCCTATATGCTTCTTAAATGCTGTAGATCACAAGGGTGTACTCAATTGTAACTTTTGACCTCATATATGGCCTCTAAGACATCATATGCGTATGATGCCCAAGTGGTCAGAATGGAATTTTGGTTTCTTCGAAGGTACTTCTTAGTGTGTAGAACAAGAATATGCGCTCACAAAAAAAATTGGACGTAAAAAATGCACAAAATCATCACTTTTTACAAGAAAATCCCTTGAAAGAGTAAAATTATTTTAACTCTCAATCTATAAGGCCAAATGATATGTAATTTGGTGTATTTGCTCAACACAACATGCAGAAGATGGGTATAATGTCAAAAGTTTGAATTTGTTGCCAAAATCACCCCTCACACATCATACACGTATGATGTTTGTGTTGGAATTAGGGTTGTAGAGAAACACACACAGCTTGGAGAAGACGAAGGAAGCTCAAGGCACACAATAGAGAGTATGTTACTTAGTGTGCAATGGAAAGATAGATAGCCCTAGAGTGATGGGCGTATATACAATGCACAGGGAAAAAAACCTCCTAAAGAGGGAAAAAATGCCTCGGCGGTCCTAGTGTGTTCACACACATCACTACCACATGTATATGGTAACAGTTTGCTGATGAATTTTTGGATATAATTCATTTATAGACATCCCCAAGTCTCTAGCACTAGTTTTCAAGCACTTCTACCAATTTTCATGCAAAAATGTGCTCAGGATCACAAGTTTTTCTATTTTCCCATTTCCAACACTCCGTCTTTTGTCTTTTAGGTGTCCAGAGTTGGTCAAAACTCTAGTTTCAATACGTACTTAGGGTAAAAATCCCCCTTCTGAACACATTGGTACAGTCAATTTTTTTCAAATTTGGTCTCGAGATGCCCTTTGAGACATCACACACGTATTATCTCCAAGTTTATAGAAGTATAGTTTTTGTACATAGACCTCTTGCACATGCCCTCTTATATACTCAACACCAATCAATCATGCAAAAATATCAACAGAAAGCTGTTTATTGTATTTTTTCCTCAAAAGCAGACTTTTTAGAGATCATGAATACAAACAAGCACTATAGCAAATAAATCAATGATGGATAGCTATAGATCAGAATCAGATCACTTACCTAAAGCTACTCCTACAAATCATATGGGGTTTTGCATCTATGAGTAGAAAAACGCTTCAATGCCACAACGGACTAGCAAACGTTTTTATCACCTCACAAATCACTCAACCACTAACAACTACTCTAATCTACACTAATCCTAACTAAACCTATATAGTCGTAGACCCTTAGCAAGATAGACGCTTCCTGGCTATCCACTTGATCGCGGAATATCCTCTTAGGATCCACTTAAGAAAAACACTTTCTTTATCCACAACAAAGCAAGAAACCATCAGAAGAGTCCTAGTAGGAAAACCTACCTAAGTCCTTGTATCCTCGGTAGCATTGCCAATGTTGCGAGAGCGAGTGACACCACCCATAAAGTGCATGCAACACAACCTAGATCAACATAATGTAAATCAAGGACAAAGATGACATGATAGGCACACAAAGGAAATATCTTTAGCTTGTCAGGATGAGACCATCCTACACATACAAGACTCTAGAAGGCCAACTAAACCACAATCTAGAATCGCGCTGCTCTCAACTACACCACTTAACCCACATATACACAAACGGAAGGAAACTCATCAAATCATGCCAGAATCATACGAACCATAAGGAACACCATCCCCTCACTAGGATACACCTGTCCCAAAGCCTCTACACTCAAAACCCTCGCTCTAAACCTATTTATGGAAAATGCGTATAAAGACATAGAAATATTTTGAAATGCTAGAAACTAAAATCTATGAGTACATATGCATATGTCGCCATGATTCTAATGACTACTTGCACGCATAAAAAAACATCGTTTGCTACACTTACGACCACAAATAGCTCGTAGGTACGTCAGTGCGTGTGCTTCGTCTTGCGTGGAATGCTTGACGTTGTCTCATAGCTCTCCTCGAGCCTATAGCAATGGTGTAGTTGGATCTCCAATGTGATGAGTGAGCCAAGCGTAGCGTGAGGATGAAGCTCATGCTTACTCTCTTTCTCTCTCACACACAATAGACGGCAGCACTTAGCTTTGATTATGATTCAATATATTTACAAAAGTGACCTATGTACCTTATATACCAAGGATACCTTAGGTTAACCAAAAATATATTTTGAGGGGATGGTGCCCCTAGGATAGCATCCTTATGTTGGAGAGGCCAGATAAGGAGGTCTTCTTTGTAGACATAGCTTTAGACATGAAGCCTCGACTTCCCAATCAAGGGAGTGACAGAGGCTTGCTGTCCCATGAAAGTGGTATCGGCAGTTACAGTATCTCCCATATTGAAAGATTGAATGCCCAACTTGGTGGCCAACTCCGTTGATATGAAGTTGTGAGTAGATCCATCAAACAAGATGAAGGCATCATGTTCCCTTACCTTTTCCCAAGCATAGGAGACAGTTGACCCCTTCACAATGACCATCCTCTTTTGGAGCTTTGATGGTGGAAGCTCTAGGAGTCTCATTGTAGGAATTTCTCTTGAGACAAGAACGATAGCTATGTCCTTGCTCTCCACACTTAAAACATTTATGGTCCTTGCGAAAAGCTTCAAGCTCTCCAAGAGAGAGTTTATTTTTACCTTTGTAAATTCCCTTCTCCTTGGACCGATTGTTGTTGTTGGAATTGCCTTGGGAAGAATTTTGTGCATTGGTTTTCCCCTTTGCATAACTTTTGTCTTTGTTTTCCATGGTCTTGACATTCCATCTAGCCCCGTGTTAGAAATTGATGCGTGAAGCACCAATGGTGCCGTTGAGAGTTGACATACTCGGCCAACTCTTTAGGTAATCCTGCACAAAATTGTTTCTTTTGCTCGTCAAAGTCTATCTTTTGAAAAACTGTAGCCTTGAGATGTAAATCCCAAAACTTGTCCACATATTTGTGAATAGACTCTTGGGAGAGAAGCTTCAAACTCCGCCATTTGGTAAGCACTTTTTCCTTTGCATCACTTGCAAGGAATTGCTTCATGATGGAAACTTATAGACTTTTCCATGTCTTTGGGGCTTCTTCATTGCCACAAAGGTTAGCCCACCATTGAGGAGCCAATTTTTGAAAGTGCATAGCTACATGATGTAGCTTGGAGGACTCCGTAAAGCCATCATCTCCAAAGGCCACATCAAATTGCTGGATGAAGTTCAAAACTTTGTTGATAGCACAAAAGGTGCCATCATAGGTGAGACAAGAGATACTCTTTCCTCCCTCTTTGAACTTCTTGAGCTTTTGTGACCTTTGCCATTCAGGGTAAGACTTGCAATGTCCTCCCCTCTTGTATTCTCTAGGAGAATAGCCATGGATCTTGTCGAAAGAGGAGAGAGGTGAAGAAGATGGAGAAGAGGGTGACCTCTTTCTTGCCTTTTCTTCCTTTGTTTTCTCTCTTCCCTTTTGGAGTGACGAGGAGAAGGACCATGGGTTGACCATTTCCTCTTGGGAGGAGTTGGCGATCGTCTAGACCACCGTCTTCGTGGAGCCACATCTTCAGAGGAACTTAGGGATTCATATTCCTCTTCTTGTATGGGAGAGAGTCTTCTTTTGGGGGATCTCATCTAGAGGCCTTCTAAGATCTCTCTCCTCTTGTAGAGGAAAGGAAATCCCTTAAGCATGAAGTTGTTGAGTAACTTTGGACTGCAAAGCAGGGTTTCCCATAGCTTGCTACAACCTAGTAGCAAGATAATTGACAAGCATGGGGGCATCATCATTAGTACCTTTATCTGCAAAATCAAAGTTATTAACATTAATTCTACTCTCTTCATTATTGTTCGCCATGTTAACAAATTTGTGTGTTTACTTAGTGTATTATTTGGCAATTCATAAACTTAGTTGCTACTCCTCTTAGCCTTTGAAAATCAACACTTAAGCATCTACACCCACGGCTTGAATTTGTTAATTATAGTAGAGAGTAGTGAAGTGGGTCTAATATTTGTATGTCTCATTAATGGTAAAGCCGTAGGCAAGTCTAAAAAGACCCCATTATTAAGACCAAAGCTCTCGAGTGTGCACCATAGTGCACATAGTGGGCTCAACAAAACTGATATTAGATCCCAATCCCACTTACCCTAATATAATTAACAGGATCAACCATTAATAGGCTACTTAATGACCTCTCTTCTTAAGCAAGAAAAGAGAAACCAAATACTTTGATACCAATGTAATGGAATCGGCCTATTAACTGAGATTGTAGCAGAAAGAGAATAACATAGTGAGAATTTCATTGAAGAAATTCCTTCTTGTAGGTAGAGAGAGAGCTTGAATGGAAGAGAGAGCAACATTAAACACATTTCCTAGCTAACATGGCATGAGCAATGACTTGAAAAAGAGAGAGAATTAGAGACAATGACAACATTTGAGAACCGGATTTACTTGGAGCCGGTCCCCCTTCCAAAAGGCTTTTGTATTATAGATTCTCCCATCAAGAGAGACTTGGTACAATATGATTGTTGTATTCCTTGTGACATAGATGATGCAGTGAAGATGAAAATCTTCATGCATCATGAACATAACATAGTCTTTGTAAAAAAAGAATTAACTATCCACAGCCTCAGTCCCAAGGCCTCAAACACCTTCAAAGGTGGAGAGAGCTAGCGGGGAATGAGGGTAGGGAAGAGGAAGAAGAAACATCATAGGAGAAAGAAATAGTTCCTCACTCTTCTTGCTAGTATACATAATAGCATAGTAATGAAGATGGAGAAGATGGCAAGCTTAAGCATTGAAGCATGACCCTTGGTTGGATTTGCATTCCATAGCCAAGAGTGTTGGTGTAGGCTCGCAACTTTCCTACTAGCTTGAAGAAGGAGATTGAGTTCTTGCACTTCACCAAGTGAATAATGAGAGAAAATGAGAGAGTGTGTGAGGGAGTATACCCCCCAAGCACACCCCTTGCTTACTTTGGTCGACCCCCCCTTGTAGCTCATGCTTGAAGCTCATTGGACTCCTCCAAGCTTAGACAACTACATGCAAGAGGCATATCAAGCAACAAGGGTAAGGTTTGGACAAGTTTCCTTCTTTCCCCTTTGAGGGAGAGAGGCTTGATATTTTCTTAGATAATTATTTAATTAATCTAAATTCTCATTGGACCCCTTTTAAGCCTATACAATATGATTCAGGCACACCTTGAGGGCAACATGGGTAGGGACTTGACATGTGTCCTTGCCTCTTGAGGCTTGGGCTTAGTGTGTGTGTGTGTGTGTGTGTGTGTGTGTGTGTGTGTGTGTGTGTGTGTGTGTGTGTGTGTGTGTGTGTGTGTGTGTGTGTGTGTGTGTGTGTGTGTGTGTGTGTGTGTGTCTCTCTCTCATCCCCCTAGCTTTAGGGCTCGCCCCCTCCTTTGTAGGGATTTTGTTGAATTTTGGAACACGAGCACCTTAGCCAGCAAGCACGACAAAGCACTCAAGGTTGGGTAGTGGTCCCACAAGCACCTCAAGAATCTTAGTCAGCAAGCACGACAAGCACCTCAAGCATCTTAGTCATCAAGCACGACAAGCACGTCAAGCATCTTAGTTAGCAAGCACAACAAGCACCTCAAGCTTGGGCCGTTTTCCCACCTCAAACAAAACCCTAGATTACCTAAGGTCAAAGGACTTTTAACATTAACCTTTGGAGGTCTTCAATGAAGCTAACTCTAAGGTCTTAAAGCTCCGTTGGCTAGCCTTGCTCTTTGACATACATCTCTCATTTGGACCCCTTTACAATTGGCCCTAGGTTGAGATAGATCTAAATGCTAATCCTTGTTCCCGTTTATTCTCCCACATTAAATGATTGTTTTAATATGAGAAAATCATTTAGGCTGGTTAGATATTAGATTTTATGACAGAAGGAGTTCCACCTTTTCCAGATCCATATGTGCATGTGGTAGAGGTGACAAATTCAAATAAGATTGACATGGAAGAAAATGGCATTAAGCGTGGCCATGGAAAAGGTAAAAAGAAAGAAGGAGTGACATCACAAAGTGACCATGGACAAGAAAAGAAGGTGACGAAGACCAAGGAAGACAAGAGGAGTCGACCTCGTATCAACCTCCAAGACTTCCCTCTTGGACATGGTATGGCTCCATATAACCTATTGGAAGACATGAGAAGTAAGGGCCTTGATATCTCCTGGCCTCAGTTTCTTGCATTATGTCCACAAGTTAGGAGGGATTTAGCGAAGGTAGTTAGTACTAGGAGAAAGGTAAAAGAGAGTGTGCTGATTGTAAAAATTGCACAAGCTGAAATGAATGAGGATATTACACATGTGCTAGATTGTTATATCAAAGGGAGATTGTTTAGGAAAGGTCTAGTGGATGGGGGTGCATAAATTTGTTTCATGACACAAGGACTTGTGCAAAGACTAGGCATGCACGTCCATGAGACACCTAAAATCAAAGTGAAATTGGCAAAAAATAGCAAGGCTAGGTGCGTAGGCATTTGCAAAAATGTTTTTGTGGAGGCCTTTGGCATTAAGAAGGCGGTGGATTTTTATGTTATATCGACCAAGGGAAGTGGCTATCCATTTATCCTAGGAAGACCATGGCTAATGAAAATACAAGCTCCTGATTCTAGAGTAGTGGATCAATTCCCTGAGTTGTAATGCTATAATGATATCTGTAAAGGTTCGTGTGAGCCAGCCACCATTGGCCATTTAGAATGCCCTAGGTATAAAGGTCAATAACCTTAATGTGAAAGGGGGCTTATCTTTAGAGAAGAAAGAGCTCTGTTTTACATATGCTTGAGCTACGAAGCTACTCCAACTTGTAATCAACTTTCTAATGATTGGGTAATCCGTTTTTAGTTTTGAAACTTGCATTGTGTTCCTCTCTCTTTGCTCTTTCATTCAAGTGTAAGAATTGTCAATTTTATTGTGATTCGTGACTATGTGTCTGTGAACTTAATCTTCATATTTGAGTGCTCAAATCACTATTTTTAGTCATTTTGACCATAAGAGAGTGTTCCTAAACCATAGGGCGACCTTTCTAGATAGTTCTATTGTAGTTTTCATGACCTTTTTCATGATGAATCAATATTTTGGTACCTTGTTGGATTGCAACCAGACTTGGTAGGATAGTGCCCCTATGTGTCCTAGACCTCCTTCTAAAGTTTCGTTGCATTTAGAGCCCGTTCGAGTGCCAAAATGGCGTGATGGCCTAGAGCTGTGAGAAAGGACATAGGCATATTTCCCTGATCATTGAGTGTTGGTTTTCTTGTAGAGTTGTTGTGTTTGCTTGTTAAGGTTCACTTCTTGAGATTGATGATCTCAAAGAGTCTATGTGCCCCATCCGAGTCACTTCCCTGAGTATTGATATTATGTTAGTACCAAAAAGCTATGCTGTAGACATCCATTGCGGCGACCCGCTAACATTGACACCGTTGCCAAGGAAATGATCCTTAGATGGTGAGTGACCTAATGCGTATTTAGAGAGTTCTTTTCTAATATTGTCTCTCCATTCCATTTACACTTTAGTAGTGAAGTAGCTAGACATAGGGTTTAGTGCTTGATAGAGTCTAGAAGTCAAAGACTTGCTAGATCTATTCTTGAAGTAAAGAGGGTTGTGAGTGAGATAGCCAAAATCATTTCATTCTCCGATTTTCTCTATGCTTTCAGAGTGTTGTTCCATTTTCCATTTAGACTTTATTTGGTACCTTTTGTTTGTTTTTAGTTCATGTTTCATATCAGTACTTAGGAGTAGGGTAAGTAGTGTTGTGATAGCGGCTATGGAACCATGGTGGTGCAGATGGAGATGCAGCAGAAGGCGAGAGAGAGAGAGAGAGAGGTCGACAAAGCCTAAAACGCTACTACTTCAATTTTATTAATGAAATGGTTCTTACATAGCTTTGGTAAGGTGATAGCAACCACACCTTTTTCTTCATGCAAACTCAACTAATTTGATGGCCTATAGCTGTATGCTTTGAGTCCTGTTCTCACGGGCTAACCGAAACGGGCTTGAACCCAACAATCCCCCCCTCAAGCTCGAACTAGACAAGCAACTCATGATACCTCGCGTTTTTGGTGTACTCATCAACCGTGAGTTTTAGGTTTTCTCATAACCAAAGGATTTCTGGTATATCCATAACCTGGTGCTAGAATAGTAACCTGTTGAGCCAGCAGAGGATCACACCCGCATTTTTGCTCACGCCCATCATTTTGTAACCATTGATTGTAATAAATGTCTTTCCGACATTAATTTTGATTTGAGCCATTCATTAAGTAACGGGACTCAATTGAGTTTCCAGCTTGTAATCCCGACGTAATTTCACCTGCTTATGTAAATAATTAGAGATGTTCTCACCTCCAAGGCTGAGGTATATAAGCCAAAGTTTTGTAACCTAAAGGGAGATTCAATTATTAATCAAGGTGAGTTTTGAGCGCTGTGACTGTGTCTGAGAGAGAGAGAGAGAGAGAGAGTCTTATCTCCTTGCTACGCGAGCTACGGAGCCGCCATTGGAGAAGCGACACCGCCATTGTGTTAGCAACGGCGAGAGCTACGCACAGATACCAAGAGTGCGCGCTATCGGCTTCTATGTGTGGTAAGTTCCTACGAGCTTCGGTGTGAGTTTTCTTCCAACTCGTGTGTCGGAATAGAGCGTGCAGCATATCTATAGAACCACAACGAGTAGAGCTACACATTCGTACCATCGGGGTCAAGTTTCGGTCACCTGTAATTTTCGGCCTGTCTTCATACGCGTTTACCGCACGGAGTGGTTATAGGTTGATTTTGCAGTTCAAGTCTTTAGGGTGTTGTTCTTACCTAGTGTATAGACTTCCCCTTGAGTTTGAGATCGATTCGATGATTCTAGATCCTGTTTCGTATAGCATTCGTTCGTAGTACGGATTTCAGTCACTTGCGTATTTTAGAACTTAGATTTGATTTCCTTGGTAGTGATTGTCATTAGAAGGTCGAGTAGGTGATTTGACACCCACCTAGTTGTTTCCATGCGCCTGCGGGTCAAGCTTCGTCCTCGTCTGACAAATTCTGTTGTTGGTTGAGTTCTCGCTATTTAGCTTCCGCTAGCGGCGTAACCGCCTTAACAGTTGGCGCCGCTGCCGGGGACGAGAGCCCTAAGTAGGTGACCTTAGACTAATCCTACGAGGTGAGTCGTATAAACTACTTTGTATACTTTAGTTAGAAAAGATCTAGGAGTGGTGGACTCCGAAGATCTCGAGAGATACTAGGAAGTGGGGTATTCCTGGGTCTTCCGCGTTGACAGTATTTTTAGTCTAGCTTAGATTAGATTGTTTTTTGATGGTGTTTAAGTGGTTGTTGACATAAAAAGCATTTGCTACTCCTTGTGTGGTAGTAAATCTCTTTATATTTTCAATTGCAAAAATTCCATTTTATGATTAGAAGTAGCTTAGGTAGGGCCTGATTTGATCCTGATCTAGAGCTATCGATTGGTGTTCTATTTGCTTGATGTGTTTGATTGCATGTTAGATCACTGAAAAAGTCTCTTTGGTAGTGAAATATGCAATAAACAAAGTTCAGAAAAATTTTCTGTGTAACTGATTGTTGCTGAGCACTTAAAAGAGCTATTGGAAGAGTTCTGTGCTGAAAAACTGAAAATCTGCAACTTTAGACATCATACGCGTATGATGTCTTAGGACCTAAACAGAGACTAAAATTGAAAATTTGACATTGCCAGAGTGTTTAGAAGGGGGGTTTTACCCTAAGGTCAACTTAAAACAAGAGCATTAACACTCAAAGAAACCCGAAAAGACAAGTCGGAGTCCAAGAAACGCAAAGAATAGGAAATTTTGGATTCAGATCTTGTTTTTACATTCAAACCTGACAAAAACACCTGAAACTCAATTATAAACATTGGAGAAGGCTTAAAACCAAAAATAGTCAAAATCTGGGAAAAAAGACATCATACGCGTATAATGTCTTTTTGCACTTCCATTGCTTATTTTTGAAATCTGACCTGACAAGATTGTTACAAACACTGTAGAAAGCATAAATATCAAGTTTGGACCCAAATTGATGAAAAAGACATCATACGCGTATGATGTCTTTGACCTAATTTTGGACATATTTTGATACTTTGCCAACACAGATCCATTGTAATAGCTGTCTAGAGGTTATATTTCAAGTTTCATCCCATTTGGATCACAATTGACCCAGAAAACAAGTCAAAAGCGGAAAATTGCCAAGAAAAGCCTGAACTAGCCATAACTTGCTCAAACAGAGTTCAAACTGAATTTTGTGAGTGAACAGAGCATAAAGGGGCCATTGAGAGTGAGCATAACCAAAATAGTCAAAATCTGGGGAAAAAGACATCATACGCGTATAATGTCTTTTTCAGCATAACTGCAACAAAATTCTCACTTGATGAAACAGAAGTTGTCCAACTGACAAAATTAAACAGTTGACCAAGTATCAGTCAATTTGGATCAATTCTGACCACAAAAACTTGGGGAAAACAAATTGCCGAGACGGAAAAGCTACAGTCCTTTAGGGGAATTGATGAATTTGAGATCGGGCAGGAATCTACGGAATAATCAACCAAAACAAGGGGAACCAGCAAGTGTCATATCAACCGAGGGAAGCGTAAACCAAAGTTGGGTGCAACCATTAGAGCCTATCCTTGAAGGAAGTGTTTCTGATACTTCTTCGGAGAGGTCTTACGAGATTTTCACCGAACACTCGAACAGGAACAACAGAGAAAATATGGCAGCAGGATCATCAAACCCTTCCGCCACCATGAAGCTATTGTTCATAAAATACCAGTACGACAATGAGCAAGGTGCCAAGATCTACAAAGATGGAATGGACCGCTATTGTGTAAAGATAGAAGATAGACCTAGTGAGTTCAAGGACTTAGTGCCTGTGAGCTATAGCGGAGATAGATATCTAGATGACGAGGGTACCATGTACTTGGTAGTCCTAAATCCTAACATTGTGGACAAGTGGGGATTGATGGGCACCAAAGCCAAAATAGATGAAGAACTCGAGGAGAAAGCACCAATAATGAACTTCCCTAATGAGAGGTTAAGAAGAGAGAATGAAACTACAAGGATCAATACTGATAACATCTATGTGGGGCTGTACAAATATAATAATGGGGAGCAAGATCTCTATTATAGATGTGAAGAACCCTACACCGGAGAGTTGACAGACAAAAAAAGACTCTATGTCTTTACCTACACAGAGGGATCGGAAGTGAAAATTGCCGCTTACGATAAGTATGGCAGGCAATACTCAACAATGGGCAAGAAAGAATTAGAAGGATATACATACTTTGGGGGACCTCTACATCAGTATTATGTTACTTCTAGCTCACATAGACCAGCACCAACAACTGGAGTGCAAAACTCAATGACAACAGGAGGACAAAGAACTCAGGTCGCTGACTCTTTCAGTCAACCTTGGGACTCGAAGCTCGGACCAATGGGATCATTACATTCCAGAGAGTCAATGGAGACGAATCGAGGTAGTGCAGTTCCAATCCCCACCTATACCACTCCAGGTCCAAGGTTTGAAGCGGAACCATCACATTTACCTCCCAGTAGTAGATTCAGGGCAGAGGAACCGACAAGGGTAACCCATGAAGTCCATGGTGCTAGAGAAAGCTTTAGCCGAGACACAGGAGCAATGAGATTGGTAGCAGATCATAGACGTATGAGACCATCTCAAGTAGCCAAGTGTGTGCAAAAGAAGTATGGTGGTTCAGGAGATCCGTATGCACATGTGTCACTCTTTAAGCAAGTCTTAAGAGCTGAGCAGATAACCGATTTCCATACACAATACGAGGGATTTGGTCTTACTCTAGAAGGTACTGCATTGACATGGTTTCAACCAATGAACATAGGGGGATTCCATGACATTGACCATTTGCTAAGAGAGTTTGCTGAGGAATTCTCAAAACGAGGGATTAAGCACAATACGGTCTCACAAATATATGCTTTTAAACAGAGAGAACACGAAAAAGTGAAGGAAGCTTCACTTCGCTTCAAACAATACATTGAGAGATGTCCAGTACGTGAACGACCACAAGATGACAGACTATCTGTTCTCTTTATCGAGGGACTGAGGAACGACACTCTCAAGAAAGACTTGCACTTGAAAGCTTGTACAAGTTTCGAGCAAGTAACAAGAGAGGCATTGTACTTAGTGGATAACTGTACGGTTTATGGAGAGGTGTCAGCGGATACAGATTTTGCATCCAGTAGCTCCTCCTCCGTAGCGAGCAAGACTACCACTAAAAAGAATGTTCAAACAACAACCATGCCAAATGTAGAGCAAATGATAGAAGATGCTCTAAAAAGGATGGCACCATACCAAAAACCATTGCCAAAAACACTGAAATGGTGTGCTATCGAACAAAAATGGACAAATCATCCAACAGAGGAGTGCTATTACAACAAAGGGTATGTAAGGGAGCGCCAGTATGCACCTCCTGCTCAATTAGCGCCACCTCAGATACATCCAGTACCTCAATACCCAACGGGAAATGTACCAGGACCTATGGGGATAGAAAGACCGCAACCGGTATTGGGACAACAACCACCTTTACCAGGAGCAAGACCAGTGGGCATTAGATATGCACCAACTTTAGAGAATCAGGAAGAACAAGCCTTAGTGCCTGTTCAAGCCTATTACGAAGAATCGGGTGCACACATGTCTCCGACAGTGTATTACCCACCAGAAGAACCAAAACAACCAGAACCATGGGGCATGATGGGGAATGTTGGAACACCAACAGTTACAAGTGCTTCTGATGAAGAGAGATACAATTTAGACGCAAGAACCTTGATGTTCATAGCTCATGGAGGGTTAACAGGACAAAGACCATCATATCCACAAAGGACGAATCAAGGGGGACCAAGACCAGCACTAGGACCCTGTTACAAGTGTGGAGGTGACCATTTGATGAATGTTTGCCCACATACGGAAATCATTAGAATTAACGCTTATTGCACTGAGTGTGGGGTTACTCACTTCATTGAGGATTGTTCAAAGAATCCAAACAAAGTGCAAAAGACGACATTGAATATGTTAGAAACTATTCCTACCAGCAGTGGGTCTGAAAATGAAACTCTGATACCAACGCAAGTTGTTACTAGAGCTCAAGCTAAGAAAACCACTAGAGAACCTGAGAATGGAAAGTTAGCGACTGAAGTGGTTAATCAAGGACCGCGGAGTCAGAAAAACACATGGAAAGCTAGGAAAGCACGCATGAAGTTGAGAAAAGAACGTGAAGACGCTATTCTAGCTGAGGAACTAAAGCAAACTAAAGCTAGATTAGAAAAACTTGAGAGTCAAAACGGGAAACGAGAGATGAGCCCGGAAAGGACGAAACAAAAGAGTATCAAAGAAACAACGAGCTTAAGCTCCGGGGGATCAGTGCTAGTCGACAAAGTACACGAACCATTAGACGCACTGATGAGAGCTTATGAAGCTAGGTTAAAGAACAACCAAACACAAGAACAGAGGTGGATGACATACCCAAACGCGGAATTGGAAAAGCAGAGACTTGAAATGTGCCAGAGAATGATCGAGACTGCACAAGCTTTATTAGAACCACCAAAAGAAACAATGAATTGTGGGAAGGAAAACCCAATTCAGCAAGAGACTATTGTTTCACGGGTAGCTGAAAGGACTCCCAGTGCACAAAAGCCTGAAGATACACGAAAGGATGACCGCATAGTGTTGAACACAACCGATCAGGAGGTCGAGAGTTTTCATCCAGTCATACAGAGGTCTTACGGACAAGATGAGGATTACAATGAATTTTGGAAACAAGTGAGAGAGGCAAACTTTGCAAACGAGCTAAGTTGCCAAGCTAATCAGACAAATTGGGAAAAGGACATCAGGAATCCTCCCATAGTGGAATTTGAGGCAGGATCTCAAGTGGACTTGGATCTGCAATCTTACTGGGGAGATGGGGGCTCTGTTAGAACAATGGAGAGCAAACCTCATTCACTGAAAACCTTACCTTCATACTTAGGAGAGTATGAAGCAAAATCTGAAATTAGAGCACTTCCCTCACGGAAAATCTCACCAGAAAAAGTCATGGACTCACAAGGATTGATAGAGATCTTGTCAACACCAGTGACATGCACTATCACTCTAGCTGAGCTTTTGAGGCTAAGACCACATATGTGGACCACTGTAGGAAAATGCTTGGAGAAATTCGGGATAAAAGATCCAACATCGAGATTGCAAGAGAGCATAGAGGAGCTGAGCAAGCCACAAAAGGACGCTAAGCCTGTACCTTTAAACAAGGTCGGAGAGTATTGCGAAGGTGAAGAGGGGAATACAACCTTACCAGTTGAATTCCAAGGAGTGAACACAATGGCAATACTAGACAGCGGAGCTGGGGTAGCCATAGCTACAAAAGAAATCTGGAAAAAATGGGGGAAACCAGCAATAAGGAAGACTAGGTTGAAACTCCAATTAGCAGATGGACACATGGAGAAACCTATGGGGTTATTAGAGAAAGTTGTAGTGACTTCTTGCGGCATTGAATACGAACATACTTTCGCTATTGTCGATTTTGGCAAGGAGAATAACTATGATATCATACTGGGAAGACCATTCATGAGACAGTTGAAAATAGTCCAGGATTGGGGCTACGATCACATATACCTGAGAAATATGGAAACCACTACACGTGTGAACCTGAAAGACCATAGCTACAAAGATGTGAACCGAACACCGGTAGAGGAGTTTGATTCAGCTACTTGGGCGGGATCCGAATTTCCAGCTTGGTTAGGTAAACCCAAGGAGTTATGGATGTGTGGAGCTTCGAAATGTGGAAGTCTGAAACGAGAAGAATGTGTTTTAGAAAGGGCTATCGAAGACGAAACTTATGTAAGAGAACCCTTTCCAGAGGACACGTTTGAACCATTAGAATGGACACACATTCTAGCAACCCTAGATGTTTGTGCAATTCCAGATGGTCCCACAACGAAATTTTGCGACAAGGACGGGTACGACGTGGTTCCGTATTTCATGTTGAGAACTGTCCTCAAAAAAGAAACTGAAAAGAACGATACACTGGAAAAGGAAGATGAAGAAGAGGTGTTTCACGACATTCCCGATCATCCTGAGTGGGGAAATGAAGCAGACAACGAGTCAACGGACAATTCAGCGGAAATGAAGAAACTATAACGGATGTCCGATTTTATGATTTTCCGAACCAAACTAAACAACGCCAGAAACACTATAGAGCAAAGAAAAAAACAAAAGGGGTTAGAACCAATCCGATGCCTAGAATAAGAGGAAAAAATCAATTCCTAATGCTAGTAAAGGCTGAAGATTGTGTTAAGGATAAGATTTCTGGAAGAATGAGAGGCAACGATCAAAAGAGCTTACGAAAAGACAAAAGAGGCTCAAGAAATCAAGTTCAAAAGAATGGAACGAAAACTGAAACAGAAAAATCAGAAAAGAACAAGCGCAACAGAGAATACACGGAGTCCAAGTTAGAACGTAGAAACAAGTACAGAGAGCTCAAGAAAACTTTGAAAGAAGTTTGGACAACAGAA
The DNA here is from genome assembly GCF_014529385.1 of Adiantum capillus-veneris. Lineage (NCBI taxonomy): Eukaryota > Viridiplantae > Streptophyta > Polypodiopsida > Polypodiales > Pteridaceae > Adiantum > Adiantum capillus-veneris. Next base: position 73,951,465 of record NC_140960.1, on the reverse strand, counting down.
ATCGAGAGTGGAGAGGACGAAAACGCCGAAATCAAGGAAAACATGGATGTTCCCTCTCACTACAGGAAATTCACAATTGAGGATAGGAAGGTGGTATTAACCCAACCTATTCGAGAGAGAAAGGAGAACGAATCTTATGACGGACCGGAGGATGCAAAAAAAGTTGATTTAGCAGCTCCAGGTGAGCCACCTAGACCGGTGTACATAGCCACAGATTTGTCTCCAGGCGAGGAAGAGAGACTTTTGAGTCTTCTCAGAGAGTATAGGGATGTGTTTGCATGGTCTTATAAGGACTTAAAGGGAGTTGACCCATCGATATGCCAACACTCAATCCCACTGAAACAAGACGCAAAGCCTAGCAGACAGAGACCTTACACATATAATGATACTTTTGCTAAGCGAATCAAGGAGGAGATAGATAAGCTAATGGAAGCTGAATTCATATACGAGATTGAACACACTGATTGGGTATCTCCGATCGTGGTAGTACCTAAGAAGAACGGAAAACTCCGAGTGTGTGTCAACTTAAAGAAAGTGAATGCTGCAACAATCAGGGACAATTATCCCCTGCCGATAACTGATCATGTTCTAGAGCGTGTATCAGGGAAAACAGCATACTCCTTTCTTGATGGTTTTTCAGGATATAACCAGCTAGCCATAGCACCAGAAGATCAACATAAAACAGCTTTTGCAACGGAGTGGGGAATTTATGCTTATCGGGTTATGCCTTTTGGTCTAACCAATGCTCCCGCAACCTTCCAGAGGCTGATGACTCATGCTTTCAAAGAATACTTAAGGCTGTTTCTAGAAATCTACATGGATGACTTATGTGTACATTCTCTTTTGAGAGATGAGCATTTAGAACACCTAAGAAAAGTATTTGAGAAATGTAGGACATATCGCATTTGTCTCAATCCTGAGAAATGTGTGTTTATGGTCCGACAGGGCAGAATTCTGGGACATATTGTCTCACAAAACGGAATATCCACGGATTTAGAGAAGATAAAAGTTATAGTGGATATGCCTAGACCAACCAATGCGAAACAAGTACAGAGCTTTATGGGACATTGTGGATATTATAGACGATTCATTTACATGTACGCTATAATAGGCCAACCACTTTACAGGCTAATAGTGAACTTTGAATGGACAGAGGAGTGTGAGGAATCGTTCAAGAAATTGAAAGAGGCACTCATTACTGCTCCAGTCTTGAAATCACCAGATTGGGAGAAGATATTCCATGTGCATATAGATGCTTCTGCATATGCAATAGGATGCATTCTGGCTCAGCCAGAAGAAGGAAACATGGATTTTCCTATCTGTTACGCCAGTCGACAGCTCAACCATGCAGAGAAGAATTACACCACAACAGAGCGAGAAGGATTAGGGATGATATATGCTGTGAAGAAATTTCGGCATTATCTTCTAGCCAACAAGTTTGTGTTTTTTACGGATCACCAAGCCTTGCTCTACCTAGTGAATAAACCATGCAATACCGGGAGAATAGTGAGATGGTTCATTATCTTACTGGAATTCGACTTCACGGTAGTAGTAAAGAAAGGAAAAACACATCTTAGAGCTGATCATCTTTCGCGATTGACAAATGGAGAAGACCCTATAGGAGTAGATGACGACATGCCAGACGCGTACTTGTTTAACATAGAAATGATACCGAGGTGGTCTCAAAATGTCGTTAACCTATTAACCTATGGAGGGGAGTTCGATAGAAGAGAATACAACTTGAAACATATTGCTATTCAGCAATCCAAGAATCTTCAATTGATTGCAGGAAGGTTGTATCAATTGGGAAATGATCATGTTTTACGACTATGCATCAATCCTGAGGAATATAGTATATATCTGCTCGAAGCACATGTTCAGGAATGTGCATTTCATTGTTCAAGAAGGAACACATATAGGAATTTGTTACAATTGGGAGTCTATTGGCCAGGAATGAAAGAAAGCGTACATGAATATGTCACTGTATGTATTGTATGTTCATCAAAACCGCCAGCCGAGTATTCGACATTATATCAGATAATGATCGCTCCAGAATGGAGTCAGTATATTGTTGAATATCTCACAAATAGAACTTTCCCAGAAGGAACGTCAAAAGCTCGTCAGAAATCTGTAGAGACAGAAGCTAGAGATTACGCTTTATTAGGACATCAACTCTATAAGAGAGGTAAAGACAACCAGCTCAGGATTTGCGCATCAGAGTCTGAGTATGTGATAATCCTGGAGCAAGCTCATGGAGGAGTAGGTGGAGGCCATTTCTCAGGTGATAAGACAGCAAAACTTGTCTTAGCCGCAGGAATATGGTGGCCAACATTACATATGGACGCTGAGGAATACGTTAAAAGGTGTGATGACTGTCAGCGGACCAAAGTACCACTTAAAAGAGATGATATGCCGCTTAGACCAATGATTGGGGCAAGAGCTTTTGCAAAATGGGGGATTGATTATGTCGGACCCATTTCACCTCCTGCATATAAGACTCATGCACAATACATCATTGTGGCTACAGACTATCTAACAAAGTGGGTCGAAGCAAAGGCAACTCAAAAAGCAGATGCCAGGACCACGGCACAATTTCTATATGAATACGTCTTTGTACGATATGGATTGCCAATAGAAATTGTGAGTGATCGAGGCACACATTTCATAAATGGAGTGATAGAGATCCTTCTAGATGAATTCATGGTAATCCATAGGAAATCAGCCCCGTATCATCCACAAGCAAACGGACAAGCTGAAGCAACAAACAAAACCATATGTACGGTCCTTACGAAGATTGTATCTAAGTCGAGAACTGACTGGGACCAGAAGTTGCATTCAACATTATGGGCATATAGGGTAGCATATAAAACATCCATAGGAACGACCCCATATAACATGGTTTTTGGGCTAAATGCTATCTTACCAATAGAATTCTTGATTTCAACCTTAAGGGTGGCTAAGGATCTAGAGTGGACAGGGCACGAGCTCTCTGATAGAATAGATGACCTGGAAAAGCTAGATGAGCTTCGCCTAAAAGCAGTAGCTTCCATCTACGCTCAAAAAAGGCGACAAAAGGAATTTTTTGATAAGCATGTGCGGACTAAAGAGTTTAAAGTTGGGGACTATGTCCTAGTTTACACTCTGAAACAGCATGCTAAAAAGCTTAAAAAGCGAGGGATGGGACCTCTGGTGATTAAAGATCTATCACCAAGTGGAGCCGTCAAGCTTGCTACATTAGACGGAGAAGAAATGCCCAATTGGATTAGTGGATGCAGAGTGAAAAAGTATCTGTTGCCGCTAACACAAGACATGCTTCTCAAAATACATAAAGAAAAGCTGCGTGTCCAGAAAAAGAAAAAGATTGAGGTGGAAGCGCAAGCCGAGGCGAAGGAAAGAATGGAGAAAAGAAGACTACTACGTCAGAAACAGCGCAATGAAGGAGCAATACGAATAAACGCAGTCAGTATAACAGAAATGGATAATGACAAAGAAGAACCCATCATTGAATGCAAAGTAGGGACCAACCAAATCAAAGCCAGAGCACTATTGGATTCAGGAGCTCAAGCTAACCTACTTTCACTCAGTTTGTATAGACAATTGACAAAGGACACTAAATTACAAACTGCCAAGCAAGAGTTAAAAAGTTACTCTGAGAATTCAATCAAAACTGTTGGATGCACAGTTTTACATATACAGATTAACCAATACGTGTATCCTCATATGTTTTACGTGGTTGAAGACCAAGCTACACAACATCCATTATTGCTAGGACAACCATGGCAGAAGCAATACAATGCAATGATTGACTGGAGTTCTAAATCAGTGCTTATCAAATACGAAGGTGAAAGTCAATCAGTTAAGTTCACCAAAGGAGCAGAGCCAACTCCAAAGGAAGAATCCACGGACAAGGGCAAACAACAAACAGCGAAAAAGAAGAAGCAATGGCAACCAAAAGTTTCTATACAACCGGATTACTCTTCGACGAGGAATTCTCAACAGTGGATAAGGAAGACAAGCAATAATATAACAGCTCAACCTTGGAAAACAAAGGAGTCAAAGTTGGTATGGAACCAAAAAAGGCTGTGCCAGAGAACAAAAAGGTGGAAAACAGAGTCTTCAATACCAGACAACAGAGTGATCCCCGACAATCAAGGACAGTGAAACAGATTTGGATTCCAAAGAAGTTCATGACGGCACAAAGCTACAGACAGCAAATTTGGATCCCAAAGATTTGTAAGAAGGAACTCCCTTCCATACAATCAACGGAAACTCCTAGGTATTTCAAGGCGAGGAAATCAACACACAGAACAAAGCAGGTTTGGGTCGCAAAGAGTTTGTGGCAAGCACAAGCAAAGCGGAAGCAGATTTGGATTCTGAAGAAAGACAACAAGGTAACGAAGAATCCATCTACTGACTCTACTACCGAAGTGACAAAACCAACCCAAAACCCGACCACCAATCCTTCAATCAAACAAAGAGCAGCTTTATTGGAAAGAATGTTGTATCGTCGCTCTACAATTGCATTGGAAACTTATGACCAAAACACCTACAATGCTTCACCCACAGACACTTCATAGTCGTCCGGGAGGACTCAGACTAGGAGGGGGGGAGGTATACAGGAGTTACAAAGCAACTATAAGTGGAAAAAAAAAAAAAAACAAAGAAAAACAAAAATTATATTACAAGGGCAGTGTCTTACATGATTTTGCAATTTTTATGTTTGATTGCGGATATTGATAATATTTATGCCCTTATATACCTTGTTTTGCAACAAGAAGAGATCGAATGATGAATTTGGGTCTCTAGATGTGTAAATATCACTAAATAAGAGTGTTTTTGGAGCTAAAAAGTGGAAAAAGTGGTAATCCAAGTCCAAAAATCACAAAGAAGTGTATATTCATATACACAGGGTTACCAGCTATTTATCGTGTATGTTTGGAATTTTTTGGCTTCAATTTGCTATTTTCCTTTATTTTTTATGATTTTCTTAATAAAAATAAAAGAAAAATAAAAAAGCGGGTGAAATGAGATCGGAAAAAAGAAAAGAATAGACGGCGATGATCCTAATGACAAGGGCAACCCATGGTAAAAATTGGGTACAATTCTGAAAAAGTTGCGGAAAGCCCGAAATGACAGAATTTTGGCAAAGTGGACAGATTTCTCAGAAACAGGTCAAATGGAGTCCAAACTGAGAAATTTCAAATCCTAAAGTGCATTTCACGACGAGATAGGAGCACATGTCAAATTTGGTAACAAGTGATCCGGGAAGCTCGAAGTTAAGTATTTTTCACTTCACTATCAAGCTCATTTCCACTATTACCTTCTTGGAGAGAGCAAAGAGCACACAGGAGCATCCGACCTTCTACCGCTTTCTACGACTGCTACGAGAGCTCAGAGCACACCAGACATGAGAGGTAGACTCGTTGCCATAAGCTTTTGATGCTTATCGTTAACTTTTGTCGCGAAAACTCACCAAAACCAAGAAACAAGAGCAGATGGGGAATGGGGAAGAACTCTAGGTAGGAGCACAACCGCCTAACCAAACCTTGCAAGAACTTAGAGGTGGGTTACCCTAGTATAGGAGATAAGTTTCTAGCACTCAAAGCTCGAGAAAGAACGACTGGAAAAACCCTAGGTCAACAGAGCCTGCAAGAGGCAAACAGAAAAAAGTTGTCGGAATGACACAAAACTTCTCAAGAAGCTTAACAACATCGAGGGCAATGCAACCATGGAGTATCTCCAGGTTTGGACCACCAAAAGTAGGTCGGAACAACCGATTCAGCTGTGGACACACAAAGCGTCATTTTGGCATAACGGCTAAAATTGACGACCAAATGACATGAAACTTCACAAGCAGTTTCAAATATACATGGATGACTTATGTTTGCAAGCAAAACCCAAAAGAAAGCTGATTCACTTACCGATGGTGAAAAAGACGCTTTCGGGCAACCAAATGGAGAAAGATGGAGAACGGGGAGCCAAAGTCGAGTTCAACCGAATAGGTGGCTTCACAACATATCCAATGAGCTGGAAATGCAACTCTCAAGAAGAAAAGTTGAAGAAATTCAACTCCAAGGCAAAAAGACGACTTCGGAGACTGAAATGCCTATAAGGGGGCTTTTTAGCTAAACTGATGACTTTTTAAGTTGAAAACTAGTTAGCAGGGCTTAGGGCACTAGCACAAAGCATTATTTGCACAAAAAGACCAACATTTCAAGAAAAGACATCATACGCGTATGATGTCTCACAGCATGATTTTCACATCCATTTCAACATTTGAGTGCATAGCCTCATTCCACATGTTAATCACATCCTATGAACCAAGTATCATGAGAATTGGAGTTAGAAAACCCAAGGAAAACCAAAAAGACGCAAAGTAGGCCATAAAATTGATTTTTGGTCCTAATTTTGTCAAAATAACTCCAAACTCATTGAAACTTTGTAGGATTGTTGATTAACACATCTACAACCTATCTGGAACCAAACAGCACTATTTTGACACAAAAGACATCATACGCGTATAATGTCTATTTGCACTTACAGAGCCAAAAATGCTCATTTGACATCATACATCCATTATATATATCTAATACATGCTACATATGAAGTTTGGAACCATTTGGTCAAGTGGATCACCCCATTAGCCCAATTAAGAGAAAATCCTTCATACAAAGCCTATTTTTGTCCCAAATCCAACATATTCAAGTCCAAACCAAGATTTGAGTATAAACAGTCCTTCACTAGCACATGGAGAATCCACAGAACCAATCCCATGCAAAATTGATGAAAAAGACATCATACGCGTATGATGTCTTTTGAGCCATTTTTAGCCCAAATTCTATCCAAACTTGATAAATCCACTGAATAAGCCTATCTAAAGCCAAAACCAAGCTTATAGAGAAGATTGGTCCAAAAATGCACTAAAAGACATCATACGCGTATGATGTCTCACTATGTGATTTTGGCATCTAAGGGCTTCAACCACCAAACATAAGTGTTCTACATGCCATTTGAAAGTAATCTACCAAGTTTTACCCAATTTGGATCATAAAATCCATTTCCCTTTCAAAATTTTGCCAAGAGCCTGAACTGGACTAAACTGGCCAAAACTTGACCAAATGGGATCCAAACTCAAATCCAAGCATATGACACTCATGAAAACACTATCAGCTACAAGCACAACCAATATGAAGTCATTCTGACACAAAAGACATCATACGCGTATGATGTCTCAAGCATGTTTTTGAGCCCAGTTTGCATATTTTTTCACCTACATTGCATCCTTAGGCCCTGAATAGCTCATGTTTCAATTTTCAAGTCATTTGAATAGTTAAAAGCTTCATTTCGGCTTTCAGTACTACTAAAAAGACGCTAACTTCTATGATTGGAGTTACAGGATCCATGGATTCCGCTAAGTCATCGGCAAATAAGAGAAAAAGACCAACCATCAAGGATGCTCTTGCAGACGCAGAACATTTTGATATTCCAACGGAAACCCTCAAGCCAACCAAGACTTGGATGGAGGAAGCAGTACTAGAAAAAGAGGGTATAAAGATCTACCAAGGGACTTTCAGAGATCCTCAAGGGCAATCGGTCGATGTACCTATGATCCCACGAGAATTAGTGGATTATAGTAGAACAGAGAACATAAGCAGATACCTGGAAAAGGCTGACTTACACAAGTTCTTCACCTCGAGACCATCAGGTGTAGACACAAGAAGAGTGTATGAGTTGGCAACATCCATTCAGAAGGATGGGAAAGCCACGTTGACAGCCATGGATGGAGAAACAGTTGAAGTACAGATCACTCCACAGCTCATTGCAGATGCATTAAAGCTGCACAACAAAGGGAGTTCTGTCAGAGAAAGAAGGGAGGCCATAGAGGTCTATGGATCAAAGAAACAAAATACAACCTACGGAGATATGGCAGATCAACGAGCGGCAACCCTTTGCCGATTATACAACCAATTTTTCCATGTGTGTAGTAAAAGACCGCAGAAGTATACTACACCACCCCATGCCATTGCGACAACCATCACATGGGCACTGAAGAGCAACGTGCCAAAAGAGGTGAATTATGCTCAATACATCCACGAGCAAGTAATCGCCATGCACAACCAGAAGCCAAAGTACATAGGAGGAGGAGAAATCCTAACAAGAATAGCTTATGAAGCTATTGGAGCTAGGGATCAAGGGCCCCAGATTCCCTCCCAGAATGAGTGGCTTAGAGAAGCCGATAAAGAGGAAGAACAACAAGAAGTATCCAAGAGGGCATCCACAAGAGCACGCCGAAAACTAGAAATAGTTTCAGAACCTGAGGAGGCCGTGGACGAGCCGCTCAAGAAGAAAGTGAAGAAGAAGGCCGATCCCAAGCAAACCAAAAGTCAAAAAGCCGAAAGAATGGAAAGGCTGGTGGAGCAGTTTAGAGCGGAAAGAGCTCTAAAGGGGGACTTTGAAGAAATGTGGGTGCCAGACCCCAGTAAAGTCGGAACCAGCTCAGCCAGGCCACATGTTGATCAATACGATCAATATATTAGAGCTTATGAGGAGTCGGAGGCCATACCGGAGCAACAACCTGTCGAGCCTTATACTGAAGAGGAAGTACAGCTTTTAAAAGCTGAGCTGCAAAAGGACGACAAGGGGAAGAAGAAAGTAGATGAGTCTACTGAACCTCAAAAGAAAGACGGGCAAGCAAACAAAGGGAAAGCCAAGATGACTGAGGACAATCAGCCCTCTTTTACTGTTGTACCCAGCCCGAAGAAAATGGAAATTATTGTGGAGGAAACCCCAATAGAAATAGAAACAGAAGTTATGGAAAAGCCGGAGGCCGGGACCAAGGAAAAGGAGATAGATCCAGTTAAGCAAAAGAAAGATGATTATGAGGATCTGGTCGCTATCGGATACAGTGAAGAAGAGGCCCTGGAGGCAGTTTATGGGATATCCCTACGGAAGCAAGATGATCGGAAAGGGACGAAAGAAAAGACAAAGGGTACAATGGAGAGTGAAGAAAAAATGGACGAGCCGAAGCCATTGGAGGCGGTGGCAGAAAGAGCTGTCAAGTTGACAGATGATGATGAAAAAGACATGCACATGGTGCATGAACTGCTCAGCAAGATTAAAGAAAGATCCAGAGCAAAAGAAGTAGCACTTGAGACAGCAAAACAAAAGGAAGCAGATTTGCAGAAGCAGTTAGAGAATGCTATGACTGAATCTGAAAGTCATAAAGCATCACTCTACGACGCAGAAAATGAGAGAGACGGCTTGATACTCCAACTAGCCGAAGCTTCAAGAGAGGTAACAAGTTCACAGGAAGCAAAGGAGCGAATAGAAGATGAGCTGGAGGCAGCCAAGGATGAGCTCATTGAGCTAAGGGAAAGAGTCGAACTTCAAGAACGGACAATCATGAGACTCAGGACCACCCCTAGAGCTGGCAGAGCAGGAACAGAACAAGAGGGAGCCCTCGTACCAGCTCTGGAAGAGCAGGTCAGAAGTTTGCAAAGAGAGCTGAGGTTAGAGCAAGTACAAAGATTGCACATGGCGGAGGGATCATTGGCTGCAGAGGAGAGGCTCACATCAGAAAACCAAACACTAAGGACAGAAAATGAGGCCCTCCGCAAACAGCTCCAAGACCTCCAAGAGCAACAAAGAAGAGAAACAGAGACACCACAAGAAGAAGCAGGGAGAGCAGCCATAGAGCTACCAGAAACTGGAGAGGCAACCACAATTGAAGATCCAGCCCCAGTTCAAGAAGTGGCCTCAACTTCAGGAATCTCTGAAGAAGAAGAACAAAAGCTCCAGGACCAAATAGAAAAGTCAACAGAGGAAAGTGCCAAGGCGGAAATGGAATGGGAAAGGAGACTCCTCATCTCCATTAGACTTCAAGGTTTAGACACAAAAGTGCTCCATGAAGAGTGGATGCAACCAAGCCTGCCTTTCCCTCTGATGAAATTTGAAGTGATAAAGAAGAAAAAGAGAATAGAGGAGGAGCAGTATGTCGCTCTTTACGAAGGCGACATCACAAAGGATGAACAATCAAAGAAGATTGTAGATTCTCAACCTAGATGGAGGAAAGGTTGGCTGAACAAATACCAAGCCTACCTCATCTACTTGGTAGAGGCTCCAAAGGAGATTCGGGAGGATGCAACCTTCTGCCCGGTGCCAAGAGTCAGAAGCTGGAAAGAGCATGGCAGGATTGCAGAAAAGAAGCCAAATTGGCTTAATTACCCAAGGATGCCAGGACCAAAGGAAGGAGAGAGAATAGGTAAAGCCTACATGGTGAAAACCCTAACGGGCACCATCAAACTCTTTACTGGCTCTCCTGACCTTTCGTGTCAGATGCTAAAGAAAATCTGCAAGACTCTCTTAGCATGCATTGAAGTGTTCGCGCCAGATAAAGCTACGACCTCAAGTCTACTATCGACGGCCGACACAGTGACGGATATGATGTATGATCTTTCATTGCAGCCCTCACCAAAGGTGTTACATCTCTTATACCAAAGAATTATGTTTTTGCCTAGCTTCCACATGCAAACATTCGAAGAAGCTTTCTACACCGGCTTTTTCACTCACGAAAGCAAAATATTCGGCCCAACCTTGACCATCGGCAACCTACGCTACGAATCACATTTGCAGATGCTCAAGACGACAGGACTCTATTGACCAAGCCAAAAGTCATGTCAGGGACGACATGAACGCGGAGGGGGGGAGTGTTGAGCCAGCAGAGGATCACACCCGCATTTTTGCTCACGCCCATCATTTTGTAACCATTGATTGTAATAAATGTCTTTCCGACATTAATTTTGATTTGAGCCATTCATTAAGTAACGGGACTCAATTGAGTTTCCAGCTTGTAATCCCGACGTAATTTCACCTGCTTATGTAAATAATTAGAGATGTTCTCACCTCCAAGGCTGAGGTATATAAGCCAAAGTTTTGTAACCTAAAGGGAGATTCAATTATTAATCAAGGTGAGTTTTGAGCGCTGTGACTGTGTCTGAGAGAGAGAGAGAGAGAGAGAGTCTTATCTCCTTGCTACGCGAGCTACGGAGCCGCCATTGGAGAAGCGACACCGCCATTGTGTTAGCAACGGCGAGAGCTACGCACAGATACCAAGAGTGCGCGCTATCGGCTTCTATGTGTGGTAAGTTCCTACGAGCTTCGGTGTGAGTTTTCTTCCAACTCGTGTGTCGGAATAGAGCGTGCAGCATATCTATAGAACCACAACGAGTAGAGCTACACATTCGTACCATCGGGGTCAAGTTTCGGTCACCTGTAATTTTCGGCCTGTCTTCATACGCGTTTACCGCACGGAGTGGTTATAGGTTGATTTTGCAGTTCAAGTCTTTAGGGTGTTGTTCTTACCTAGTGTATAGACTTCCCCTTGAGTTTGAGATCGATTCGATGATTCTAGATCCTGTTTCGTATAGCATTCGTTCGTAGTACGGATTTCAGTCACTTGCGTATTTTAGAACTTAGATTTGATTTCCTTGGTAGTGATTGTCATTAGAAGGTCGAGTAGGTGATTTGACACCCACCTAGTTGTTTCCATGCGCCTGCGGGTCAAGCTTCGTCCTCGTCTGACAAATTCTGTTGTTGGTTGAGTTCTCGCTATTTAGCTTCCGCTAGCGGCGTAACCGCCTTAACATAACCCCCCCTTGAACAGATAGGGTGTAGGTCAAATATTTAGCTACCAAAAATGGAGTTTTTGGTTCACTTCCAAACCTTGGATTTCAGGTGTACCCAATAACCTCATGAGAAGCGGTAACAAAATGGTACTTGAGAACAAAAACTGATAAATTGGGAGGTCTTATCACTCATGGGTGGCAGTATCTATAGCCCGTACAATTTATTTTGACTAAACAACATGAAAAGAGTTGATCTAATAAATTTTCTCATCAACAAAATATATTGGAGATTCGGTGTCTCCCTCAACCACATGAATTTGAGTTTTACCCTTTTGAAAGCACTTATTTGATGGATGATTTGTTTTACCACAGTGAACACAAGGATTCTTCTTGAAACAGTCTTTCGTCTAATGATTGTTGCACCCACAAATGGCACAAGATCTGGCTCCATTGAATGGTCGAGATGAGGCTGCTGTAGTAGCACATTTAGTGATTGCATATGCACTGGAAGTATCAGAAGAACTGGTGGGGGGTATGGCATTCGAGACTGTATATGCACTGGGAATAATAGTAGAATTGGTACTAGGTACCCTGCGTTCTTCTTCCTGCAATGAATTGATGATACCATCCAAGGAGGGCAGCGGATCTTTCTCTTTTAAAACAGTAACAATCTGATGAAATTTGTCAGTCAAACTTTTTAACAAAATGTCTATGAGATCTTCTTGTGGTACTGAAGCTTCGACATAAACAAGTTGAGTTCTAATACTCTTCAGTCTATTGACTAAAGCTGCAATATTTTCATCTTCACGCATGTGGATGGAATATAATTCCATTTTTAAACTCATTTTTGAATACTTAGCTTTGGCACCGAAAAGCTTCTCTAACTCTATCCAGGCAGCACTTGAAGAATCAACATCATCCAAATAATGAATAAAATCGCCTTCTAAGGAGGTTAGGATAATACCAAAAGCTTGTTCGTCTTTCTTTTGTAGCTTGGCAGATAATGCCCTTGTAAGTGCATCGGATGTTCCACATTCGTCGGCTGCGAGAGGTTTGACCACGTTCCATAAATTTTTGCACATCAAATAGCCTTTAACTTTGATCTGCCAAGTGTGGAAGCCGGATCCGTTGAATTTATCCACCTTTGAGGCCATATTCGATATGTCAAGGATATCTTGGTCTTGTTTTCTATGCTTGCAAATAACGTTCGTCGATCTTCGTTAATGGAATTTCAAATTACCTTTTAACACATTAGTGGGTCCGTAGCATAAAATAACCAAGAAGAACCGATAGTGACTGAACTTCATTCAATAGCCCATTTGCTAGAAAATCAAAATAGGGTTAGGCTTTCCATCAATTGAAGTCTCACTTGACGTGGCTAATTTTCTTTCAGCAATGGCCTTGTGCCTCCTACCCCCAAGATGGTGGTCTAATGCCTTAGTGTTCCACAAAGTCGGCTTGGAAGGTGAGAAGCACTTCTTCCATAGGGGTTGGCCAAGAAGTAATGGGCGGACAGGCTCAAAAAATAATAAGCCTTTTGTGAAAATCAATGCAAAAATAGACAACGAATTTTTTCCTGCTCTGCAGACGACGCTGAGATGATGAAGGTGCTTTGAAGCAGGCTAAAATCACCAAACCAGGGGTCTCTTAGGTGTCGAAGTTTCACCACAGGGCCGGGGCGACCATATTGATGCTGCTTTTGCTCAGTTTCACTGCAGCTCGACAGACGGCTTCCTTTCTCTGTAAGTGGCCGTACCCGCGAGGTGGAGTCAAGAGCCGAGGCCTGGTAGGCTGTGATACCAGTTGTTGTGATAGCAGCTATGGAACCATGGTGGTTCAGATGAAGATGCAGCAGAAGGAGAGAGAGAGAGAGAGAGAGAGAGAGAGAGAGAGAGAGAGAGAGAGAGAGAGAGAGAGAGAGAGAGAGAGAGAGAGAGAGAGAGGGAGGGAGAGGTCGACAAAGCTTAAAACGCTACTACTTCAATTCTATTAATGAAAGGGTTCTTACATAGCTTTGGTAAGGTGATAGCTCTCATATGGCATTGTAGGCTTACGAGGTTGTGTGTTGACGTTTTTGCAAAATCTAGGTGCCAAATTGTTGGTGGGCTATTTTTGAGAGGAGGTATGCCACATGAAAATGAATTATATACGTTTCAAGTATGAAGAGACTGCGTGTGTCTTGAGTATTCAATTTTCATAATGCTTCTAAAATATCTTTTCTGTCGATTAAGTGTCAGGTTCGTGGTAGTGAAAGTAATGTGCATGGCATAATAATTTTCTTTCACCATTGTTACTCTTGTTTCAATCTCCTTAGATTTATCTTCGCTCGAGTTTTTTTTCTCGGTGGTTAGAAACCCCCGCTGCTAGAATGACAGGAGCATCTGTTTGAAAGAAGTCATCGTGCGTGGATGCACTGGCACATGGTTGCAATTGCGGCTAGGTGTGTCATTGCAAAAACGCAAGATGACTATGTTTTATGTTGCTTCTCGTCATTCATGCTTCGGCACATGGTTGCAATTGCGACTAGGTGTGTTGCTGCTAGAATGACAGGAGCATCTGTTTGAAAGAAGTCACCGTGCGTGGATGCACTAGCACATGGTTGCAATTGCGGCTAGGTGTGTCATTGCAAAAACACAAGATGACTATGTTTTATGTTGCTTCCGTCATTCAGGCTTCGGCACATGGTTGCAATTGCGACTAGGTGTGTTGCTACTAGATTGACAGTAGCATCTAATGCATGAATGTGTGCTCAAATAATTTCATAATGCTTCATATGCTTGAATCTTGAAAGAAGACATCGTGCGTGGATGCACTGGCACATGGTTGCAATTGCGACTAGGTGTGTCATTGCAAGAGCGTAGGATGACTATGTTTTATGTTGCTCCCAGTCATTCATGCTTCGGCACATGGTTGCAATTGCGACTAGGTGTGTTGCTGCTAGAATGACAGGAGCATCTGTTTGAAAGAAGTCACCGTGCGTGGATGCACTGGCACATGGTTGCAATTGCGGCTAGGTGTGTCATTGCAAAAACGCAAGATGACTATGTTTTATGTTGCTTCCCGTCATTCATGCTTCGGCACATGGTTGCAATTGCGACTAGGTGTGTTGCTGCTAGATTGACGGTAGCATCTGTTTGAAAGAAGTCACCGTGCATGGATGCACTGGCACATGGTTGCGATTGCGGCTAGGTGTGTCATTGCAAAAGCGTAGGGTGATTATGTTTTATGTTGCTCCCCGTCATTCATGCTTCGGCACATAGTTGCAATTGCGACTGGGTGTGTTGCTACTAGAATGACATGAGTATCTGTTTGAAAGAAGTCACCGTGCATGGATTCACTGGCACATGGTTGCAATTGCGGCTAGGTGTGTCATTGCAAAAGCGTAGAGTGACTATGTTTTATGTTGCTCCCAATCATTCATGGTTCGGCACATGGTTGCAATTGCGACTAGGTGTGTTGCTGCTAGAATGACAGTAGCATCTGTTTGTAAGTTGTCATATGGTGAGGCATTGGCACATGGTTGCAATTGCGATTAGGTGTGTCACTGCAAAAGCGTACGAGACCTATGGTCTATACTACACTTTTTCTTTCACGTAGAAAAGATCCAAATGCAGTGGCACATAGTTATATTTCACAATGTGTTGTTTGCAATAATACCATTGCAGGAAAAATGGATCCTTCTGCTACTTCAATGATAGAGTTCAAAAAGAAAATTAGACAATTGTTGATTACGATCGTCAGTGCACTAGATCCCGACGATATAGCGTAGATTGTTGCAGATGAGTCTAGATTGCAATCATCAAGAAACTTGGGTCAGGGGCTTATGGCACAGGGTGGCAAGTTCAAATCAAAGGGATCAGTTTCCTTCCTGCAATGAATACTTATTGTGCCAAGGAAATCAAAGGACAAGCCAAGCATCAGTGGAAAAGCTTTGCATCAGAAAGTGGGGTAGATCTCAACCATAGAGGGATTGTGAGGAGTATTGCCCACTCTGTAACGTTGCCATGGTTTCTGATATTCCCCTACTTCAATGGGGGAACTTTAGGTGATCTTATGGAGATAGTGCCCCTTCCACATGGCTCTTTCACGACGCTTCTAGTGCATCAAGAGGAGAAAGGAAAGATCCCTAAATACTTTAAATGGGAGCAGCCCTCTGAAGACAAGAAAACACGTATCAAGAGCCTGTGCAATCATCCTCCCTCATTGATCCATGCCTTGGTGAAGGCATTGCGATTCGTACATGACAAGGGAGTGATCCACAATGATCTCCATCCATGGAACATCATGTTGGACTTTACCAAGGATCTCGCTCACCGTATTGGAATAATTGATTGGGGATTGGCTCTGCGTGTTGGCTTAGAGACACAAAAGACCAACAATACCGATGAAAACTGGAAAAAGCTTCATCCTTGGCGAGCTCCTGAATTACTAGATGGAAATCACCCGTGCCCATGGACCAAGGCCACAGATGTGTATGCCATAGGATGGGTGATATGGCAATTTGTAAGTTTTGTGGAGAGTTCTCTAACTACTACAGCACAAATTGGTTCAAACATAAGGTTTCATTGGAGGTACAAGCCATATCTAGGATTGTTGTGGAAGTTTGGGTGAGGAAGAAATCCACAGACAGAAAGACCTTGGCACTTTTGGACGAAGAATTAGAAAGATTTGAAGCCCAGCCAGAACGATGCTTACGCCCTCCCTCTGAAATGAGTGTAGCCTTTTTTGATGGATATATGATGTACTTTATGAAGCAGGGTTTTCTGAGACTTTTGACTTATAAAAGAACTTTTAAAAACTGGGTTTTATGCACCATGGATGATGTATGAGTAATAAAAACACTTTGTTATATCTCAATAGACAACAAATTTTCTATGAGTTTTGTTTTTTCTCTTAAGTTTCAAGCAATAAGCCACGTGGAATCACTGATTGTCATTCATTGATTTAAAAAAAGGTGGTTACTCTTATATCAATTGATTGTCGTAAGATGGTGGTTATTCTAATATCAATTGATTGTCGTAAAATGTTGGTTAAAATTATAGCAATTGATTATCGTAAAATGGTGGTTACTCTTATAGCAATTGATTATCATTAAGTTTGTATGCCGTAACTGAAGTATAGAGTTTAATCAGGATATGGATAATGATAATCAAAGGGCTAAGCGCGCTTTTGAGCGTCTCAGATCCTGCAAAAGATCCATGTGAAACAATGGGCTAAAAAGACCCTAAGGTTCAGCCCATTAAGACTTCCAAAATGCTAAGGTTCCAAAATTCAAAGGTTGTGTCCAAAGGTCAACCCTAGGGAAAATTGGATGCTTTGTGTGTGCCCTACAAGTCTTTGCACATCCCTACATGGGAGGGGGCGAGCCCTAAAGGTAGAGGATGAGAGAGAAAGCTACACACACACACACACACAGGCTCCCTTTACACAAAGGGAATGAGGGACACATGTCAGCTCCCTAGGCCAGATGCCCACAAGGTGTGCCCAATTTCTATTGGATGACCCTTGAAGTGGACCAATGAGAATTAAGCTAGAGTAAATCTAGTTTAATTAATTTAAAAACATTTAATAAAAGAAACCAATGAGAATTAAGTCTCCTAGAAGACTATTGGGCAGTCTCCCAAGGGGTCCAATGAGCATTCAGGAGCCCCATGGCTTGCCTGATTCCTATTGGCCAGGAGGCAAAGGGGTCCAATCAAAGTTTAGTTTAATTATTTAATTACCTAAAGCTCTCACAAAGGGGAAAGGGGGACACATGTCAGAAGGCTATCACTTATGCTGCTTAATTGTAATTGGCTTGACTTGGGGAGGGCCAATGAGGCTTCAGCAAGAGCAATTAGCAAGAGGGCTCGCCCAAGAGAGAGAGGGGGCTGATTTTTGCAAGGCATTATCACACACACACACTCACACAAGCTCATGTGTGAAGAAAGAGAAGACTGTCTCTTCCCAAGCTTTAATGGAGAACTCATCACCTACTCCAAGCTTGTGAGATAGAAGCCTACATCAACACTCTCTTGGCATGTGGATGCAAATCCAACCAAGATCCAAGCTTCAATGCATGCTCATCTCCTCTACCAAGATAATTACTAAGCTAATCTATGCTACATATGAGTGATTATGTGAGGAGATGTACATCTCTCTCGTAAGATACTCCTTCTTCCTCTCAATCTACTCTCATACCCTGCTAGCTCTCACCATCTTCGAAGGTGTGTGAGGTCTTGGGTCTGAGAACGGGGATAATTCAAGTTGTGTTTGTTAAGTGTTTTGATTAGTGCATGAAGTTTCCATCTTCATTGCACTAGCTAGTCTTGAAGGAACACAAAGAATTGTATTGTACAATGTCTCTCTTGATGGGAGAAACCATAATACAAAGCTTTTTGGAGGGGGGACCGGCTCCATGAAAATCCGGTCCCCAACTGTTGTCAATAGCTTAATTTCTCTCTCTTTTGAAAGTATTGTTGATGCTATCTAACTAGGTGTTATGCTTTTTGTTGCTCTCTCTACCCACGCTCTTGTAATTCTCATTAGGAATCTATTCTAATGAAATGCCCACTATGTTCATGCTAATTTCCGCTACACAAAAGTTATTAGGCCATTAAATGTTACATTGGTATCAGAGCTCAAGGTTTCTCTTTTCTCGCTCAAGAAGGGAGGTCCTCAAGCTAGCTACAAATGGTTGGTATTATTAATTGCCTGTGAGTAAGTAGAATAGGGATTTTTCAGCCTTGGAGTGCGCCTGCCTTCGTGCAGTTAACGGGGCATCACCGTCGAGAGCTATGGTCTTAATAGTGGAGTCCTACGGGGCTTGCCTACGGCTTAACCACTATTGAGCTATTAGAAGCTTGACAGGAGCCGGTGCTATTTTGGTGTCAAAAGACCCTCTCTTCTATTCCTTGCAATTAATGGTATTAGAGCCGCGGGTACAGTAGCTTGAGTGATTTTTCTAAAGGGGTAAAGAGGAGTAGCAACTAGGGCTTGAAGTGCCAAAGTACACCTAGAAAGTTTACACCTAAAAGTTGTTAGAATGGCTGACAATAGTAAAGAGAGTGAAATTAATGTTGATAACTTTGATTTTGCTCATGAGCAAGCTACTAATGATGCTTAAATGCTTGTTAACTATCTTGTTTCTAGGCTTCAACAAGCCATGGGCAATCAATCTCTCCAAAGTGAAGTGCAACGGCAGCTCCGTGCTCACGGGATTCTCCAAGCTCATCACCATGACGAGAGAACACCTAGGAAGCCTCCTTGTGAGACTACCAAAAGAGGTCTCTCTCCGATTCGGGAAGAAGAAGAGAATCCATATGAAGGGCTCAAGAATTTACTTCTTGATGATGCATCTCCTTTCCAAAGGAGAACTCAAGAGCCTCCACCAAAGGAACGAGAAAGAAGCGAGTCTCCCACCACCTCGGCGGAGATGGCTCCATGAAGACGGCGGGCTAAACGCTCTCCATCACCACCAAAGCGGAGAAGACCATCGTATTCTTCTCCTCACCACAATTTGAAGAGGGATGATAAAAAAGCAAGAGAAGAAAAAGGTGAGAAAGAGGACACACTCTTCTCCATCTTCTTCATCCTCTTCCTCTTATGAAAGCTATGGTGAAGACGACAAAGATAAAGACAAGAAAAAGGTGAGAATGAGGTCACCCTATTCTCCACCTTCTTCAAATTCTTCACCCTCTGAAGAAAGTGATGGTGCAACCTTTGAACCATCAAAAAGAAGAGGCCATAGGAAATCCTATGCCGCATGGAAGAGGTCGTCCAAGATGAAGAAATTCAAAGAGGGAGGGAAGAGCATCTCTTTCCTTACCTATGATGGTACCTTTGGTGCCACGGACAAAGTCTTGGCCTTTACCCAGCAATTCGATGCGGCGTTTGGAGATGAGGGCTTCACGTAGTCCTCTAAGATACGCCATGTAGCTATGAACTTTCAGAAGTCCTCCAGACAATGGTGGTCTAGCCTACGAGCCAATGGTGAAGCTCCACGAACATGGAAGGCTTTAAGAGCTTCCATTATGAAGCAATTTTTGGCCACCGATGCCAAAGACAAAGTACTCACCGAATGTCGAATTTTAAAGCTCTCTCCCAATGAATCCATCCACAAATATGTAGACAAGTTTTGGGACCTACAACTCAAATCCACTGTCTTCAAAAAGTTGGATTTTGGAGAGCAAAAGCAACAATTTTGTGCGGGCTTAACCGAAGAAATGG
Source organism: Adiantum capillus-veneris (assembly GCF_014529385.1). NCBI lineage: Eukaryota > Viridiplantae > Streptophyta > Polypodiopsida > Polypodiales > Pteridaceae > Adiantum > Adiantum capillus-veneris. The sequence continues at coordinate 73,931,633 of NC_140960.1, read as the reverse complement.
CGGAGTATGTCAACTCCCAAAGACCACGTACCATATCGGCGGTAATACACCACACTATGGTCGCCTCTCGAATCAATTTCCAAACGGGGGCAAAAAGAAATAATAAGCCCCCGAAAAACAAGGGTTCCAATGAGCCTAAGGGGAAGGACAATGTCCAAAAGTCTCCTAAGGGCAACTCCAACAAAGCTAAAGAGAAGGGAGTTTACAAAGGTAAGAATAAACTCTCTCCTGAAGATCTTGAGCGTTATCGTAAGGATAACTGATGTTTCAAGTGCGGCGAACAAGGGCATGCGTACCACGCTTGTCGACAAAAGAACAACCGCCAAGATCCTCCTAGAGCTTCCTTGGTTGAAATCCAAGAGGAGGAAATTCACCAAACTCATCACAAAGGATCTCCTCTATGCCATGCTTGGGGAAAGATAAGAGAACATGATGCTTTTATTCTCTTTGACCCTGGTTCTACTCACAATTTTATATCTATGGAGTTAGCCACCAAGCTAGGAATACAATCCTACGAGATGGGAGATGTCCTACCCGCAGACTGTGCCTTCAAGGGGCAAGAAGCTTCAGTCACTCCCTTAATCGGGAAATTGAGGCTTCATGTCCAAGGCTATGTGGACAAAGAGGACTTCTTTATCTCTCCTCTCAAGCATGAGGATGTAATCCTAGGGGCACCATGGTTTGACCGCCTGGCTGTCGATGTTAAATTTCCTGAAAGGAGAATCTCCTTTAAGTTCAGGGAAAAAGACATGTATATAGATGCTAAGGAAATGGGTAACACCATCCCCATTGTACATACACCAGCTTTCAACAAGTCAATAAAGAGCTCTATTTCCGTGTACATGATTTTTGTTAAAGACTCTCAAAATGAACCTAATGCTTTAGCAAAAGAAAATAAAAGTAACCAAAAGGAATTAGAGTTATCCAATTTTCTCAAGGGGTTTCAAGATGTTTTTATTGACGACATCCCTTGTGAGCTACCTCCTAAACGAGGTAATGATGACCATGCAATTGAACTTCTTCCACGAATTTTACCGCCTAATAAATCTCCTTATAGAGTTTCTCAAGCTCAACAAGAGGAGATTATGCGGCAAGTGCATGAGTTAGTTGAGAAGGGTATGGTTAGGCCAATCTCATCTCCATTTTGCTCACCTGTGCTATTAGTGCCAAAGAAAGACGGCACATATCGTATGTGTGTCGACTATGAGCACTAAATAGGATCACTATCAAGAATAGGTTTCCCGTTCCATGGGTAGAAGACCTATTTGATAAGCTACAAGGATCGACCTACTTCAGTAGGGTTGACCTAAAAAGTGGCTATCATCAAATAAGGATAGTTGATCAAGACATTGTAAAGACCGCATTTCGTACTACATTTGGTCTTTACGAATACATTGTCATGCCTTTTGGCTTGACCAATGCACCAGCCACATTCAACCGCTTGATGGAGAAGCTGTTCAAGCCTCATCGAACCTTCACTGGAGTGTTCTTTGATGATATTATCATCTACTCTAATTCATTGGAGGAACACAAGCAACACCTCCAGGTAATATTTCAAGTTTTAAGAGAGAATAAACTTTATGTTAATTGAAAGAAAAGTGAATTTTTCTTGCAAGAGATTCAGTATTTAGGTCACATTATCTCTCAAGATGGCATCCAAATGGATCCATCCAAGTTAGAGGTAATAAAAGGATGGCCTAAACCAAGGAATCTTCATGAACTAAGAAGCTTCATCGGTATGTGTGCATACTATAGACACTTCATAGAAAAGTTCTCACAAATTGCGGGACCATTACATGACCTAACAAAGAAAAGCATCAGGTATACATGGTCTGCTAAAGAGAACAATGCTTTCGAAAAGCTTAAAGAAAAGCTTATCTCTCAACCTGTGCTTACACTACCGGATCTCTCAAAACCATTTGAGGTCCAATGCGATGCTTGTGGTGATTGCCTTGGAGCTGTTTTGCTCCAAGAAGGGCACGCCATAGGCTATGAGAGCCGAAGGCTCGACCCTGTTGAGCAAGCTCTAGGCATATACGAAAAGGAACTCCATGCAGTTCTACATGCCTTAGACTCATGGAAGCACTATTTATTGGGGACTCCTTTCATTCTGCGAACGGAGCACCAAAGTCTTAGGTACTTCATGACACAGACCAAGCTCTCTGACAAACAAATGAGGTGGGCAAATTTCCTTTCGCAATTTCATTTTCATATTGCTCACATTGTTGGCAAGCATAATCAAGTAGCCGATGCACTCTCAAGACGACCGAGAGTGAATGCGGTTTCCATAGCAACTCACAATGATCTATCTTCAATGATAGATGAGTATGCTATTGATCCCGATTTTAGAGATGTGATTTCAGCCCTTGCATTAGGGAAGAAAGAAGAACCATTTACTTTACAAGATGGTTATCTTCTCTATGGCAATAGACTATGCGTTACTAACTCACTACGTGAGAAAGTAATGTATGAATCTCATGCTCCCCCGTATGCGGGGCATATAGAGATTCAATCTACCTTAAAGGGAATTGAACATATTTCTATTGGCCTACCATGAAAGTGAACATACAAGAGTATGTTTCCAAATGTGTGGTATGTCAAAAGACAAAATTTGATAGAGGGAAGCAACCTGGATTGCTTCAACCCTTGCCAATCCCTAATTCACCATGGGAGAGCATATCCATGGATTTTATCTTTGGATTGCCTAAGTCTATCCATGGGAATACGGGAATATGGACGATAGTAGACAGCTTCAGTAAACAAGCTCATTTTATACCTGTCAAAAAGACTATCAAAGCCCATCAAATGGCAACCCTCTTCATTTCACAAATTTTCAAATACCATGGCTTGCCAATGTCCATAGTGTCAGATAGAGATCCTAGAATGACCAGTAATTTCTGGAAGGGTCTCTTTGAGAATTTAGGAACAAGGCTAAACTTCTCTTCGGCCTATCATCCACAAACTGATGGCCAAAGTGAAATAGCTAACCTAACAATTCTCGATCTACTAAAAGCCTATGTAACGGAAGTAGATCAAAGATCCCAATGGGAGAAGTACTTACCCTTACTAGAGTATGCTTACAATAACACTGTACATACTTCCACAGGAAAAGCACCTTTCGAGGTAATTGAGGGAAGATCAAAAAGTCCCTTGCTACTTAAGGTACATGGGAAGATCTTCGCTGCAGATGAGTATAGCCGAGACCTACAAGAATCTTTCCAAAAGATTAAGGATGCTATCTCTATCTCACAGCAAAGGCAAAAGGCTGCTGCTGACAAGCACAGAAGAGCCCAAGCCTTTAAAGAAAACGATTGGGTCTTGTTAAAGTTTCCCAAGGCTCGATTAAGGCACACGACGGGCAAGAATCCTACGGGCCACCAAAAGTACTATGCTAAACTAGCAAAAAGGTACTATGGTCCCTTCCAGATTCTTAGGCCAATCAATGAGATGGCCTATCAACTTAATTTGCCCAATCATTGGCTCATACACAATGCTTTTCATGTGAGCCTATTAAAGCCTTACAAAGGAGAGCCACCTCAAGAACAACCTATTGAAGACCCACCGGAGATCGAGGACCAAGAAGAGGTGCTGCAGCCCGAGTCCATTCTCCGACATGAAGACAAGGTACTAAGAGGCGGTAAGACTATCCAACGATATCTTATTAAGTTTAATAATTATCCTTTTGAAGATGCTAGATGGATGCAAGGCATACTATTAAAGGATAACCTAAACCTTGTCAATGCTTACAATGCTTCCCAAGAGTAAGCAAATGTACAAAATGTTAAAAATGAACAAAATTTTTGGCTTATAAGACTCTCTTTTTCTTTATTTGTGCACAAAAATGAAGTAGTATGCATGCTTAGATCAAGTTTGCGGAGACGACGTCTCCCAAACACCAAGTAGAGCTTGTCACTCTACTATGGAAGATTGATAGGACTAATGTGTAGACATGCTTGCGGCAGCCTCAGGCTCTCAAGCGCCAAATGGACTAGTCATCCATTGTGGAATGATGTCGTAGGGTAACATAGGGATCCTCTACCCGCTAAAAAAAGGACTCATGAATATGCTTTATCTTCTCTACACCATAGTCGAGGATGACTATGATTTCAAGAGAGAGGTAATGTCATAATAATCAATATCTAATTCTCCTAAATGATTTTCTCATATTAAACTGATCATTTAATGTGGGGAAGTGCCAGGGGAGAAAAAGCTAGAATATTGACTAAGCTAGCAGACCGGCCACAGTAGGGATCCAAAGGAGGGAAAATAGGGATCCAAAGGGGAGGCCATCTGCAAAAGAGCCATGTGCAACAATGGGCTAAAAAGACCCTAAGGATCAGTCCATTAAGACTTCCAAAATGCTAAGGTTCCAAAATTCAAAGGTTGTGTCCAAAGGTCAACCCTAGGGAAAATTGGATGCTTTGTGTGTGCCCTAAAAGTCTTTGCACATCCCTACATGGGAGGGGGCGAGCCCTAAAGGTAGGGGATGAGAGAGAAAGCTACACACACACACACACACACACACAGGCTCCCTTTACACAAAGGGAATGAGGGACACATGTCAGCTCCCTAGGCTAGATACCCACAAGGTGTGCCCAATTTCTATTGGATGACCCTTGAACTGGACCAATGAGAATTAAGCTAGAGTAAATCTAGTTTAATTAATTTAAAAACATTTAATAAAATAAACCAATGATAATTAAGTCTCCTAGAAGGCTATTGGGCAGTCTCCCAAGGGGTCCAATGAGCATTCAGGAGCCCCATGGCTTGCCTGATTCCTATTGGCCAGGAGGCAAAGGGGTCCAATGAGAGTTTATTTTAATTATTTAATTACCTAAAGCTCTCACAAAGGGGAAAGGGGGACACATGTCAGAAGGCTATCACTTATGCTGCTTAATTGTAATTGGCTTGACTTGGGGAGGGCCAATGAGGCTTCAGCAAGAGCAATTAGCAAGAGGGATCGCCCAAGAGAGAGAGAGAGGGGGATGATTTTTTCAAGGCATTATCACACACACACACTCACACAAGCTCATGTGTGAAGAAAGAGAAGACTATCTCTTCCCAAGTTTTAATGGAGAACTCATCACCTACTCCAAGCTTGTGAGATAGAAGCCTACATCAACACTCTCTTGGCATGTGGATGCAAATCCAACCAAGAGCCAAGCTTCAATGCATGCTCATCTCCTCTACCAAGCTAATTACTAAGCTAAGCTATGCTACATATGAGTGATTATGTGAGGAGATGTACATCTTTCTCGTAAGATACTCCTTCTTCCTCTCAATCTACTCTCATACCCTGCTAGCTCTCACCATCTTCGAAGGTGTGTGAGGTCTTGGGTCTGAGAACGGGGATAATTCAAGTTGTGTTTGTTAAGTGTTTTGCTTAGTGCATGAAGTTTCCATCTTCATTGCACTAGCTAGTCTTGAAGGAACACAAAGAATTGTATTGTACAATGTCTCTCTTGATGGGAGAAACCATAATACAAAGCCTTTTGGAGGGGGGACCGGCTCCATGAAAATCCGGTCCTCAACTGTTGTCAATAGCTTAATTTCTCTCTCTTTTGAAAGTATTGTCGATTCTATCTAACTAGGTGTTATGCTTTTTGTTGCTCTCTCCACCCAAGCACTCTTGTAATTCTCATTAGGAATCTATTCTAATGAAATGCCCACTATGTTCATGCTAATTTCCGCTACACATAAGTTATTAGGCCATTAAATGTTACAATAGATATGCATCTGGTAGATCATCGTCTACTCCCTTAGGCGGTTCTCCTGAAACAATCCTTGACAAATGATCTGATCTTTGATCTTTAATGATCTGATCTTTGATCAAATTCCAAAATAATGATGAACCATCTCACAATTCTTTCTGTGTTGCATGGCTTGTTGGCCAAGTACAATAAGGCTTGATGGTCCACAAAGAACACAAATTTGTTAGCTAATAGGTAGTGTCTATACATTTTGACGGCATAGATCATTCCTAATCCTTCCCTTTTTGTGGTTGTGTAGTTTTTCTCTATCATATTCAAATGTCTACTAGCATAAGAAATAGGAAAATCAATTTTTCCGTCTCTTGGTTGAGCTAGGATACACCCAATGGAAAAATTGGAAGCATCTATGTGTATGTGGAATATCTTATTCCAATCTGGTGCTTTCAATATTGGAGCTGCAGTGAGAGCTTGCTTAAGCTTCACGAAGGATTCTTCGCACTCATCAATCCATTCGAAGTGTGTAATCAAGTTGTACATGGGTTTTGAAATTATAGCGTACATGTAAATGAATCGTGTGTAATATCCACATGGTCCCATGAAGACTTGAACCCCTTTGACTGTTGTCGGTCTAGGCAAATTAGCAATAATGTGAATTTTATTTATATCAATAGCTATGCCATTTCTAGGCACTATATGTCCAAGAACTTTTCCTTGTCTGCCCATGAATGTGCACTTTTCAGGATTTAAGCAAATCCAATAAAGTTTAAATTTTTCAAATACCTTTTTGAGGTGTCCAAAATGATCAGCCCGGATTGATGAATGTACACATAGATCATCCATATATACTTCTAAGAAATTCCAAAGATATTCTTTAATAGCATTGCTCATCAATCTTTGAAAGGTGGCTGGAGCATTAGTTAACCCAAAAGGCATGACCCGATAGGCAAAAATACCCCATTCAGTTGCAAAAGCAGTTTTATGCTGATCTTTGGGATCAACCAAAAGTTGATTGTATCCCGAAAAGCCATCTAAAAATTTGTAAGCTTCTTTTCCTGCAACTCGTTCTAGAACATGCTCAGTGATTGAAAGAGGAAATTTGTCTCTAATGGTAGCTGTATCCACTTTCTTGAGATTGACACACACCCTTAATTTTTCATTTTTCTTGGATACTACCACAATTGAAAACACCCAATTTGTGTGTTCAATTTCATAAATGAATTTGGCCTCCTTTAGCTTTTAATCTCTTCTTTTATCTTCCTCACAAATGTTTCATTATAAGTGTATGGCCTTTGTTTGCTTGGTTTCACATCATCTCTCATAGATATGGTATGTTTAAAGATTTATGGATCAACACCCTTGAGATCCTTATAAGACCAAGCAAAGATATCTCGGTATTATTTTAGTAAACTTAACCTTTAAGAGACTAAAAGCTGAAATATCTTTTTGGGTCCATCTGAAAGTGACCTCTTTCTTTTGCAAAGCGTGAAGAGGCGATGCTATCTCTGCAAAATTTTTGATAAACCTTCTATAGTAGGAACACAATTCCAAAAAACTTCTGACATCGTGCACAGTCCTCAAGTCTGGCCATGTCTTAATAGCTTCGACCTTTGTGGGATCCATTCTGACACCATCCTTAAAGTGGATCTCTTCGAGGAAGAATTCACTTTTCTTAGGATTGACAAGTAGCCTTCTGACTGCCAAATTCTTCGAACACAATGGTCAAGTGACGCCTATGCTCCTCTTCATTCTTCGAATACTTCCATTAGGTCATTTACAATGTAGGCAGGTCTAGGCTCTTCTCTTGGTTCAGTCAGATCTATCTTTTTTGCGTTTTTTGATCCTTTGTATGACTCACCCTGTTTTGTAGATCCCTGACAGGTTGTTCCACTATGATCTTTCGGTCCTAGAGAGTATATTTCTTTTAATGAGATGGAACACTCATTACATCTTTACCTTCCTCCTCAGTGGTTTCCATTTCAGTTGTATATATCTCCTTTAGAGCTTTTTTCAACTCTTGATACTTCTTTCTTCGTTCAACTCGTGTCATGGTTGAATCCTGGTCCTAATATTTAGGTTTTTCTTGAGTTTCCTTTCTCATTTTTCTCAATGATTTTGATATTTTCTACTTTTCATTTAAAAGGATATCTACCAATGATTTTGTCTTTGACAGAATCATGTGCATCTATCTGCATCAATAACTGTGTTCTACTGGAGACTGATGGCATAGGTCTAGATTTCAAGTTTCTTGTGTCTCTTTTTCTTTTATACCATTTATTTCTTCTTGGTTTCTGGTTTGGAAAGTCAAAAACCTTTAATTTCCTCCCCTCCTTTTATGAGTAGTTTAGCTCTCACATATTGTTTTTCTGACCCCGAATCATCTGAGGTAGCTGAATGTTCTTCTAACTCATCTGTTGCATCATAATAAGGTCTGGAAAGACTTGTTGATCCTTCATCAAGTCCTTGGATTCTTGAATTTTGTTTTCAATGTGAAGGGCTGAGATCATTTGTACAAAATTATGTCATAGCCATCGTCATTGCAAAATTGAGTAGGCATAGACATGTTTACACATACATCCATTGTTGCTAAAATTTGAGTCCACTCAAATGACTCAAACAAATGCTCTAGAAAGGGTTCAGGTACATAGGCTTCATCTGTACAATCCCTTTTTAAGCTCCCATTTTTTGATGCTCCGCACATCCAAATAGGTGTGTCTTTGTTCATCCAAGATGGAAGCTTAGTTTTAGCTGAAAAGACTGAGTCAAGTTCTTGTATGGGTGTTTTCATGACATCTCTATAAGTGTGATCTTTTAGATTAACCCTTGTTATTGATCCGCTTGCCTCAAGTACAGGTAATTGTTTTCCCAATCCTGGATAAGTTCTACTTGTTGCATGAAAGATCTTCCCAAGATGATTTCATAATTGAGTTTCTTTCCAAAGTCCACTATGGAAAAAGTGTGTTGATGATCAATTCCACAGGAATTAACTATTACTTTTTCAAGAAATCCTAAGGGTCTTTTGATGTGTCCATCAGCCAATTGCAATTTCCTTCGAGTTTGTCTAATGGCTGGTTGTCCCCAGGATTCCCATACTGCTTTTGTGGCTATGGCTATGCCTACCCCATTATCCAGTATTGCCATGGTTTTTACATCATTATATCTCACTAAAAGGGTTGTGTTTCCTTCTTCCCCTTTATAGTACTCTCTGGCTTTGCTCATTGGAGCAGATCAAATCTCTTTGTTATCCAATTCGTGTTTCAATTTTTCCAATTTTTTTGCAATTACCCCTGTTATCCCCACCTTCTCTAGAGTTTTTTGTAGATCATTCCATAGATAGGTTTGATTTTCAACAGTTCTCCTAAAGTAAGAGTGCATTGAATGGGTGTAGACATGATTGAATGGATTTTGTCTACTTCTAGGGTCTGTTTTTCTCTTTTTACTTTAGTGGTTTTACATACTATGGATTCATCTTTGTTATCTCCCAAGTACGAGGGTAGTGTTTTCAAAGTCAATGGTTGAGACATTCATGAAGCTTCAGAACCGCAATCCCCATACAAGGATCGTACATCCATGTCCATATCCGGAGGTAGATTGTCTAACCAAACTTCCTCTATAGAAGCTGACTTCAGAGTTAGGCTCCCATCATTAATCTTTCTAACTTTTTTCCATAAGTGTCCTGGCCAGTCTTCTTCTACAAATGGAATTCTATCTAAGGCATCTTCACTGTCAGGCACTATGAGTTCTGGCTCTTTTGTTTCAACTGGGTTTCTACCACCACTTTGGATTTTTCTTTACATGTTCCTTCCACAAGCTCCTCAGGTTTTGCTATACTTTTGAGCTTGGGTTTTTGTTTTTCCAGCATCTCTTGAGTAATTCTTACCAAATTTTTGATAAGCTTCAAGCTTAGCTGCTTCCATATCTGGAGAAGGCTAGTTTTTCCATTTGTTTTCCATGTTTTGGCCTTCTTTAAGTGCCGCTTGGTAAGCTCCAAGGCTGCATTAATTGGCTCAAAAAATGTATCCACCAAAATCAATCCTCCAGATTTCACTGTGGTTTCCTTGACTTTACTTCTAGTTTCTTTCACTTTTTCTTAGAATAGTTTCTTTGCTTTCTCCTCACGTTCAGCCTTTTGTTTCTGTTTTCTCATCTCATACCTTTTTCTTCTGCTTCTTTTAGTCTTTTGAGAGAAAATTTTAGTATTCTTTGAATCATCAGAGGAGTTATGTTTCTTTTTCTTAGCTTGTGCTCTGGTGATTACCTTGATTGGAACAAACGGTTCACTCTCAGATGAGCTACTAGGTATCACTTGGACTACGTTCATACTGTTTTATCCTTGTTTAAAAGATTTTTTGGACAATCTTCAAGGACGTGTCCTCTCTTTTTGCAACATTGTATGCAATAAGCTTCAACTGGCTTAAGGTTCTTGTCAGAGGCTCTGGGCATTCATTTTTCCAATAATCATTTGCACCACAGTTTTGACAGTTTCTAGTTCTTGGCTTAATCAAGGGTCTTACCGTAGGAGGTCTAACACCTTGATTAGCTACATAGTACATTGGTGCAAGCTTTGGTGTAGTATAAGTCACAGGTTCTTTCATTGGTGGTGGATGTGAATTATACCAGTCTCCTCCTACCATTATTATAGATGGACTAGGCTTAGCATAGGGTGTAACAAGCACCAATGCTTGTTCATCTATGACTCCCTCTGAATGCATGTACTTTACAGGCACTGCATTATGTCCAAGATATGGAGGTTGTTGACCCAAGACGGGTTGAGGTCTTTCCATACCCATCGGTGGTCTTTGAGCTGGGGCCATATTAGGCTGATATCTGTACATGGGTTGTCCTTGTGGCCTCATAGGCACGTATTGAACATTCCCATCATACTTTGGTCTGTAATAGCACTCATTGGTCTCATGGTTGGTGCATTTACCCTCGATTGCACCCACCATTTTTATGGCCTAATTGGTTGTCCCTGTTGAGGTATCCCTTGCCCTTGTGCTCCTCATAGGTGATTTTTGCAAATTATTCATCATTTCATTCATCCTTTTGAGCATGTCTTCTATGGCTGAAAGCGGTGCTGCAGCAGCCGTGCCCACTTGTGCTGGTTTGGTGGATGTTTTTTTCTCACTTTGGTTATCCTTAGGGACATCTTCTTCATTGAAAATATCACAATTGTCTCTTAAGTCAATAGCATCCGACACACCCTCTTCTAGAGTCATATGTTTCTTGCTATACAATATAGCATGAAGCTCTTTGTTTAGCAGTCCCTCTAGAAACAATGATACTAGTCTTTCTTCTGCAGGTATCTCTAGCTCTGGGCATCTTGCAATGTATTGTTTCATTCTAGTTGCAGAATCCTTAACAGACTCACCTTGTTTCTGTTTGATGCTATAGATTTGAGCTCTTGTATTGTGTTTGATCCCCGTTTTAAAACAAGCAGCTACAAATCCTTGAGCTAATGTATTTAAGTCCATGATTGACTTTGGTGGAATGTTTTGGAACCATGTCAGTGCTTTGCCTTCTTATGTCATTCCAAATCCCTCAAATTGAGTATGGAAATCAAATATGCATTCTGCTCTTAACACTTGTTTAAATCTTGCTAAGTGGTCATATGGATCCCCAGATCCACTGTATATTTTGACCCAATTTTGAAAATCAACTGGTCTAACACGTCTGTTTGGTTCAACTCCTGGTCTCTTGGTAGTTGGTCCTTTTTTGAGTCCCTCAAACCAGTCTGTTGGAAATAGTGACTCATGTAGCCCTGGATTGGATTTAGTGTCACCCGATTTTCTTCGTGATGAGGTAATTTCTGATTTTTTAACATTACTCTCAAAAGATCTCTCACGGAGTTCATCTCTTGAAATAGTTTCTGGTCCTTGGCCCAATATCCAATCCCTTATGGAGTACCCTTGGTATTTGGTTTGTTCCACCTCCTCAGGAGTCATCATAACAAAGTTAATGTTATAACAATCCCTACATAGGTAGGTTGATAGATCTATTGATCCCTTGTCTTTGATTTTGAAGATATAGATGATCTTCATGGGCATTAACTGTTTTGATTTGGCATGAGAAGTCCACAGAAGACCTTTGACGTTTCTATCCTCCCAACAATAGACTCCGATCCTAGGATTATCCATGCTAAGCCGTTTCAAAGGCCTCAAATCAACTTGATTGTATCCCTCGAATTCTAAAGCCGGTGGTCCTTCTTTTGCTGCCATATCTAGAATTATGGTATTTACTTCTAACCCCCATTTGTCTATCACGTCAGGGTTTTCAACTTGTAAATACTGAGTTCCGTTTTATCCATCTACATTTTTCCTTGTTTGTTTGCCCTGATTTCCTCTTCATACTCTATGTCATGGTTATCAATGTGAATGGCATCCTCTTCATTAGGATCTATGTAAACATGAGCTCCATGGCGATTAGTCTTATAAAAAGAGAGTATGTGATTATATCGCATTGTCGTTCTGGTTTTTGAATGAGTTGAATAGGAAGACATTTCAGATGTTGATTCTGAAAAAGTGTATGAGACTTCTTCAAAGATAGTGTGCAAGTGATCACCTTGATTCACACTCTTCGATGGATACTCTACTAATGGTCTCTGCAAATATGCCTTGATTTGCTAGTATATGACCAGATCTAAGGTTCATATAGACTTGTGAAGCCCTGGATAGAGTACTTACCCTTAGATTGACTTGTTATCAACTTCTTGCACTTGACTTGATTCCAACTTCTGTCAAATTGTCAAGCTTTCAATTCCTTGTCTACAACCTGATTCCTGTATCATTTTTAATCAAGTCAGCTATTTTTCACAGAGACTAACAATTCTTGCTAGCTATTGTGATTGGTCTATGTGTATCACTTCAAATCAAGCTAAGTGAGTCAGCAATTGAGACTTTTGGATTCTACTTTTGCAAAAAGCCAAAGGACTAATCTGCAACATGCAAACTGAGTGAACATGTACTAATTTAAATCCGATTGAACCCAAAATTGTCCGGTGGCCTTGTATTATGTTGGTCTAACAATGTACAAGCTCAAAAGTCAAAAACTTTATCTCTGTGTATCAATAGTAAATAATCACAATTATTTACTTTTTTCAGTTTTTTACACTTTTTGGCTTGATTTGCCAAGTATGCAACTTGTTAAGGTCTCTGGACAAGTTTCACTAAGTTTGAACAAAATTTGTTCAAGTCATCAACTGTTTCGTGTCCGTAGACTCGTTTTTTAAGAATCTAGCTTAAGTCTCACTTTTGTGATCCAAATTTCACCAGAATTGATTTTTGTGGTCTACTTGATATGTTTGACCTTGTGGTATACTCAAATGTGCAAAAATGTCCAATTTTGTAGCAGATGTAAATAATTGCGATTATTACTCCTGCTATTTTTATGCAAGTTTTTGCCACAATCTTGACACAGATCTGTTAAGTAGCTTAACTTAAGCTCCCTAGCCAAGTTTCATCAAGTTTGGATAATTCTTGTTCAAATGGTCGACAATTTTGTGTATGCAGATTGAGTTTGCAAATTTAGCCATAATTTTCACATCAATGATCCTAGTCTTATCAAATTTGATTTTTGGACTTATTATTACATGCTAAAACTAGTGGTATGCTGGTTTGGTCAAAAAAATTGAAAATTCGAACAAAAGTAAATAATTGCGATTATTTACTTTTGGTAAATTTTTGCATCTTTTTTGTCAAATGAGCATGTACACTTGTTTATCACATCATTATAAGCCTATGAGTCAAGTTTCACTTTGTTTGAACAAAAGTTTCCCAATTTACACTCAAGTCAATATAAAATTCAATTTCTACCAAGTTTTTGGTCAGTTTGATGATCCAAATTCTATGGGCCTTTACAAAAGATGTTTGTACACATGCATAGAGTCTCTGCTATCAACCTTGGTCAGTTTTGAGCTGAAAGTAAATACTCACGATTATTTACTTTAGGCCTTTTCATGAGCTATTTTAAGCCTCCGAGTCAAGTCAAAACTTAATTTGGCCTAAAATGTCAAGAAAAAGTAAATAAACTGAGTTTTTGCAAAACTCTTGAAATTTTCACCTCAATGCGTCCTCAAGCTTACCCACTGGTTCATACAACTTTTAAAGCATAATCTCCGGTCGGATTGAGTGGTTGACAGTCTTCTGGTGCTATTTCTAGCCGTAGACCTGAAATTCTGCAACTTCACATAAACACTCAAAATTGATTCTTTTGGAGAGAGCAATGTTTCTAAATCAACTTCGGATTCTACTTACCCTACTCCTAGGTTCTACTGCACTGGGGTTGTGAAAAGTATTCACAAACACTCGTTTTCTTGTTTTTTATGGTTTTCTGAGCCTTGATCTCAAGACTTGTCTCGTCCATCAATCATTCTCAAAATCCTAATCTAATCCTACAATCCTAAAAGGTACTTAGCAAGTACAACCTACTTCCAAGTCACCTCTACACAACAAAAGACAATAATCTCAAGCTATGCGGTTTTAAAAAGAAGTTTTGACTCTAGGTGATCCTAAAGGAACTTAAAGGATAACTTCACAAGACGCTCGTGTTTTTTCCTAGTTTAGGTCTCTTCGATCCCCGACACTGGCGTCAAATGTGGGATGGGTGTCTAACCTCACTCTTACCTTATTGTAGACGGATAATGAAATACACTACGTGAGCTAATGGTGCTCACTTCTTTCCTTCTCGTGCTTCCTACTCCCTCCTCGGTTGTCACATTGCAGTCGCGTTTGTTGTAATGCAACCGTAGGTAAGAGCTCTACGCATTGATGTAAACACTTCACGATATGTTGTAGCTTTTGGCATCACAGACCCGCGGCCTAATTTCATCATAAGTAGGAATTTACACTTCAAAATCAAAAACTAAGCATAGGCGGGGTATTGGGGCATCATTGCTAAGCATTTAGGTGCATTCTGGATCAAAAACGACTAGGTCAAAAATCCACTCCTGTTAATAATCACGATTTTGGCACTTTACCTAAAGTGGGATTTGAGACCATAAGCATGTGTGCTTAGGTCTTATGAACATGTCCTAGAAGACTCATTACGTTTGGATGTCATTTGATGCTGTAATGGATGTGATTTGTTTGTCGATGAGCGATTGGCTTTTGGTGATTTCAGTCACTTGAGTGTAGCTTGACTTAGATGCGAGTTGTTTGTTGTTTGTTGTTTTCCGAGAGATTGACAACCTCTTGTAGCCTCTATGCACTAGTTGAGTCAACTTCGTCCCATGGATTGACAATTTAATCTTGGTTCTTGCTAAATCTACAATAAGATAGGAGGGAAGTTGGACACCCGTCCCACATACATATTCTTGCTGCGACAGATAAAGGAGAGAGAGAAAAAGAAGCTCCTCCAATGAGAGAAGAGACAACATTACGTAGAAAATAAGCCTTACATTAACAAAAATATGAAAAAGATATCATCCATGCATTCAGTGATCAAACCGTTGTCGGGGGATATGTGTTCAAAACGTGAGCAGGACAGGCGCCGGGCCTCTGGCTGTGAGAGGTGTGAAAGAGAGAGAACAAGAGACACTGACAGCTTTGGCAATCTCCGTAATCATCAACTAATTGATTAATGCTTTGAGTACAACTTAATCCTTAGCCAAGGCAGGCTATTAACAGCACCGTCACTTGGATCATGTGATCACTAGGAGTTTAAGCTATGGTGATTGACCGGGTCATTAACGACACCGTGACTTAAAAAGATGTTTAATCAATCTCTAGCCGATGACGGTGATGGTAATTATCTCTTGTCACTTTATCTGCTTCTAGTTCCCTTAGAGTCTGCAAGCTTCAATTCTATTCACTACCTCAATTTTCATGCTTCCTGCTCTATTTGCTTTGCACTGCCTTAATTTTTTCTCTCAAGTTTTAACTTTCTCTTGCTCTTCAATCGCTCTCTGAAGCTTTAACCCTTGCTTGGCCGCTACATTTGCTTGGCCTGCCTTGTGCTTTCCTCTTCGGAGCTCATGCCACCTTCATGCAACAGCTCCAAGGTCTCTCCTTCTCAAGCACTTTGCTCCCCTCTTCTCTAGTTTATGGCCGAGAGTGAGATCCAAAGAGATGGCGTGACTTCTTCTTGCTCATGCACGCGAGCCCTTCTTCCTTCATTATGCAACCCTTGAGTCCTTCTTCCTTGCTTATGCAACCCTTGAGTCCTTCTCCCTTGCTTATCCTCTTGCTTTGCTAAGTGACGACGAGAGAGAGCAGGAGAGATCCCTGGCTTTGCTTCTCCTACACGAGAGAAAGAGAGAGCCCTCAATTCTCCCTCTTCTTCTCATGCACCTCTCCTCATTACCTCTCTCCTTGCTTCCTCTAAAACTCCCCTTGTTCTTATGCTTTTCTTCTTCTTCTTTGGATATCGAGAGCGAGAGACTTTGCTTTGGTTCTCAAGCACGAGAGTGAGAGAGAGCCCTTGGCTTTGCCTCTCCTTCTCAAGAGAGAGAGGGCCGCCTTCGTTCTCCTTTTTTTCTTTGCTAAGCCTTGCTCATTGAGGATGAGAGAAAGAAAGAGCTTTGCCTCACCTTCCCGAGAGAGAGACTCCACCCTCCCTTCTTGCTTTGCTAGCCGAGAGCGAGCCTTTCCTCCTTCTTCTTCGTCACACTACCCACAACCTTTACACGTTCTTTTTCTTCTTAGTCGTTGCTAGGGAGCGCAAAAACCGCCTCCTGATGCTAATTGCGGACCAGCACCAAAATTGGCGAGATCAGAGCCAAATTTGAATGCCTCAGGCTACTAAGCATTTTTGTCTTCTTAGTCCGGCTCATTCGAGCTACCTACAGCGCAACGCGAGTGCATCCTTCTCCTTCCAACCTGTTGTTGCTCGCTGCTTGCCATGCTTCTCTTTTTATTTCCTTGCCTACACATTAAAGTACTTCTTTTTTATCAAGTGGGCGGCCCTTAGTGGGCGGCCGGTTCCCCCAAGGTCACCCCATTTAGCATACACATCGATCCAAGGCAATGCTTTGCAAGTAGAAGGCATCACATTTGGCATGCATTATCGGGCAAGGCACTATCTACTACAAGTGAATATCAAAAAATTGCCAAGCACGATATCTTCCTCCAACAATCCTTCATTAACAATATCTTCTGAATTTTAGTGTCCATAGCATCTCGAATAATGCCACATGCTTCTAAGATACACGTATAGGTGATTGCACTTGCCGGAAGGCATTCCCTTTTTCACTCGATTGTTAATTGCTTGTATCAACTTCTCAAATAATGCCAAAATTATCCAACTCAGTAGTGCTGACAACTGTCACCGGCCTCAAGCCGTATTACTGATCAAGCCAGACTCTGCCTGACGAGCCGTAAAACCCTGTAGACCTCTCAAGCTTCACAGAACCCATACAAACCCTGTTGAGGAGGCCAAAATTCCCAGATGGCACACCAACCAAGCGGATCAGACTGGTACAAAACCGACCCCCGGTGAAATTTAATATGGCGATATCTTGGTAATCGTAACTCCGATCACTGATCTGAACAGACCGACATGTTCCACAAAGTGAGCACTTCATGCCCCTGCATTCACTTCATTTTTGTCCCCTCGGCTGCATTTGCCCAATCCGGTATAAATCTACATCAACTTTAACTTCAATGTGCCATAAACTTTGCACCGTAGCTCCAATCGATGAGCTAGTAGAGCACTTTAAGCACAACAGTTCTAGATCATAATCTCCCATGTGTGCTCACTTCAAGCATACTCTTCTTTAGCATCATCAAGGCATTTGTTGGCCCTTTAAAGTCGCATCTGGCATACATTAATCATTAAGTTTGGCCTGTTAACAAGCCCTAATCACTACTCAATAAATGTATAGTCTTCAAAGAAGCTTATCTTGAATTTCTTTGCTCATTTTCCATCATGGAAGCGGAGTGACACTACACCATCCTTGAAAACAATCACTTTTTTATTAAATGCAAGTGTCTTTTTCAGGAGGTCGGTGCAGCTCATTCAATGTGGCTTGCGTCATCACCAAAATGAAGAAAAATAACAAAACTATCAACTAGTGTCAAAATTCTAAGATTTTGACACCGTGAGTGCGTCCGAAACGCCCAAAAAACCTATGAATTGAATGTC
This sequence comes from Adiantum capillus-veneris, assembly GCF_014529385.1. Lineage (NCBI taxonomy): Eukaryota > Viridiplantae > Streptophyta > Polypodiopsida > Polypodiales > Pteridaceae > Adiantum > Adiantum capillus-veneris. The sequence goes on along the minus strand of NC_140960.1, from coordinate 73,913,847 downwards.
TACTTGCCCTTTTCTAACACCCAAATGTGCCAAACAAACGCAGAGGCACATTTACAAAAGTTTGAAGTGGCCCTCGCGCGCCATTCGGCAAAAATCCTCTTTTAGAGGTTTTTTGGCAATTTCTCCCTCTCCAGGGTGTCAAAAAAGGGAAGTAGACATTCAATTTTTAAGTTTTTGGGCGTTCCGAACACATTGGCAGTGTCAAAATCTTCAAATTTTGACATTGATTGACAATTTTGTAATTTCGTTTTCATTTCAATGATGATGCAAGCCACATTGAATGAGCGGCACTGGCCTTGTGAAAAAGACACTCGTATATATTGAAAAAGTGACCGTTTTCAAGGACTTTTGAAAAGTTAGGTTTACTTTTCAAAGTATCTAGTTGTCCTTTTGGACATACTCAATAAGTGCAAAGGCATTTTGCAAAAAAAAACTAGAGAGAGAAATAGAATTTCTTAGAGGGCCCTCCAAATGACCTCTGAAATCTTCTAATGCCCCTAAATATATGCATTCCAAGAATATGATTTGTCTCACTGAGATCCTTCATAAAAAAGCTATTGTGTAGGCTTTGCCTCAACATGTCCTATGCATGAACATTTCGGCCTTGAATCAGCATATCATCCACATACAAAACCAAGATAATTAGATTGTTGTATGTTGCCCTCTTGTTGTACAAGCAGTTATCAATTTGACTCCGGTTGAACCCTTGAGACTGCATTAATGTATCAAATTTTTGATACCATTCTTGAGGTGCCTATTTCATCCCATACAAACTCCTTTTGAGTTTACATACCATCTTTTCCTTCCCTTCTGCAAAATAACCTTCAAGCTGTTGCATATAGATTTCCTCATGCAAATCACCATGTAAAAATGCGGTTTTTACATCCATCTATATGATTTTCTAATCCCCTGATGCAACCAAGCCTAAGATGATTCGCAAAGTAGTCATCTTGACTACGGGAGAAAAAATTATCAAAATCAATTCGTGTTCCTGCTTGTACCCTTTGACAACCAACCGTGCCTTGCACTTTATCGAGGAACTAGAAGTGACTTTGTTTTTGTAAACCCATTTTCATGGCAAAAGTTTTTTCTCTTTTGGAAAACGCACCATATTCCAAGTATCATTCTTCTCCAGAGATTCCATTTTTGACACGATGGACCTATACCAGTTCTCGTTGTCCGAACTAGTCGATGCTTCCTAAGCAAGATGGTTCACCACAATCTGTCAACATGACATAACCAACACCAGGAACAAATGTATCTAGCTACCCGATGGTCGGGTTGACCTTCGAACCAAAGGCTCCATATTTCCAGCTCATTGTCTAGCCTAGAAATATGTAGCTTGCTATCCTGACATTTCAAAATGGCCAAATTCAGACTGACTAGTTGATTCAGACTGTCCAAAATCTAATTGTCCTGCATGTGAGTATGCCAGTTCTGATTGTCTAATTTGTATTGCTCCAACTAAGGACTACAATGGGCATTTTTCAGCTAAGCACTTTCAACACCATTCCCTGCAGTTTTGGGAGCATCATCAGTAATTTGTTGCAGACCATTGGGCATACACTACTCTCCAAAAGGTACATCTTCCTGAAAAACAACTCTCCTGACTTATTCAGTCCTTTGAGGTTGTTTTTATATGCGATCCTCCTGGAATATCATGGCTGCAGACATTTTTTGTCTTTTCAAAATCCCATAATCTATACCCCATTTCACCATCGTCACATATCCTAGGAATATACACTTATACGACTTTGGATCCAACTTGTTGCTATCTTTCTTTTGGATGTGCACAAAAGCTTCATAACCACACACTCTTAAATGAGTGTATGAAGGTGGCTTGCCTGACCACTCTTTCTGGGAACTCCCCCACCCAAAGACCTGTGCAGTGATCGATCAATCAAATGTACAAATGTCATAATAGCCTCTGCCCAAAAACCATGGGGTAATGCAACATGAGACAGTATACATCAAACTTTTTCTTGAATAGTCCGATTTTCCCCCTTTGCAACACCATTTTGGGGGTGGATTATGAGGTGCAGTCAACTCCCTCTTTATCCCTTTACTGTCACAAAAGTCTGGGAAATACTTTGACACATACTCACCGCATACACTTTACCTTACTGCTGACCTGATTTTCAACAAGTGCCACAAATTGTTTGAGCTTATCCAAGGCCTCATCCTTATGATGTATCGAATATACCCACACCTTGCGTGTAGCATCATCCACAAAGGTAACAAAATACTGCTTTCCCCTACTAGAGATAGCCATGGCATCTGACATACATCGGAATGTACCAACTCCAAGGGAGAAGCCTTCAGTGAAAGTGATTTCTTGTGAGGAGTTTGAGAATGCTTGCCATAGATACAATGATCACAATGGTCAAAATCAGCATACCTCAAACATGGTAAATACCACAAATGAGAAATCACCCTCATTCCGGTTTGACTCATGTATGCCAACCTACCCTGCCACAAGGAAATGCTTGGTTGTTTGTTACCACCAAGCGACCACATTTTATGTAGCCATGGGCTGGGCTTGCCAGACCTGCTAGTAGTGTATTATGTTATGGTTAAGAGTGATCACCAATGAGAGGTGCACTCTAAAACTGGAATCTATAATGTTTGGGTAAGTATGGCTAAGTGTGGGCGCCAAAATGTGAACGGGCAATCCCATATAAAAGTCAATCTAAACCTAAAATACCTCATTCTCTCATTTGTGCAATGAAATAGAGCGCTCTTGCTCCATCTCCTTCTTTGTCTCCTTTGTGTACTAGTGTGTGTGTGTGTGTGTGTGTGTGTGTGTGTGTGTGTGTGTGTGTGTGTGTGTGTGTGTGTGTGTGTGTGTGTGTGCTTGAGAGAGAGAGAGAGAGAGAGAGTGATCGAGCATTGCGGCGGCACGAGGGCGGCGAGGCGGTTGAGCGTGGTGCAACAGTGGCTCCCTCTTGTTCGCGACCAGGAATCCTCCACGACAACAAGCGTAGAGCGGTGAGTGACACACCATTGTCATCTTTGAGCTTACTAGTTTAGTCTACTTGCGTGCTTGGAGCCATCTGTGGCTTGTACACAATGTTAGGCAAGTCCCTTGCTTTGATACGTGCGGCAAAAGCCCACATTTTTGGTGTCACTGTCAGGGAATCACCTTGCACTAAGCTCAAGATGCACTATGTGCTTCTTCTATGAGTGTTTTTTTTGGAAAGGTAGAGAAAGAAGCTGCGTGGTTTGTTGGGAAGGAGTTTGTTTTTGTTGCAGTGTATTGTTTTTTTTAATAAGGTGTTGCAATGTACTAAGTTTTCTATTCATAAGGTGTTAGAATTAAGGTAGTAGATCTATAATGTTAGTTCTGTAAGGTACAGTAAGTAGATCTATTAGTTAATTAGTTTTTGTAGTACTATGTTAGTGTGTAACAATAACTCTGTTAGCTGTAAGTAGATTGGTTAGATGTGTGTGTGTGCTCGCGTGCACATCGCAGTCGCAGCGACCTTATCCCAAAAAAATAAAAAAATAAAAAAAAATTAAAGGTAGGACCGAGATCGAGAATATTCCTCAGGCCCAAGCCCAAATCCAATCCCAAGCCCACACTCAGGCTTATGCCTCAGTCACCCTTTAGAATTACTTATTTTAGCCTCACGCTTGAGTAAAAATCGACCCTTTTGAGAACCAACAGAGCTTCGGGTAACCAAACGCTGTGTTGTAAAGCACACCACGACTCCCTGAGCGACACGCTCTTTTGAGCTATCACACGCTCTAATCCAAAAATCGATCATTAAAAAAAAATTAAAAAAAAATCAAAAAACGAGTGAAAACGGGGTGCAAAACGCCTAAAAAATTAAGCGGTTAACCTTCGAGGTTATTTGCCGATGCTTGTAGGGTGCGAAAGGCACATGCATCTGCACTCTGGTCGTGTGCTAGAGATCGAGCAACTAGCGAGAACTTCAACTCACGCGAGTTCTCAATACCCGTCTACCTTAGGTTCCGGGCCCTTAGTGCAGGAACCCAAGGTAGTACCACTCAGGACCCGCATATTGCGTCCAGTGACTCTTCCTCTGACTACGACGTCATGGAGGGTTACCCAATGCCTAATCCTGATAGCTCAAGCCAAGACATGCATGCCATGGGCCCACAGTCCGGGCCAAGCGTGCTTAGCCGCTTGAAGGAAACCTTTAGTAGAGCCACTCGCTTCGAACATGGGGCTAACAATGTAAATGAGGGGGGTAGGGAAGTAAATTCTCCATTCATGACCAAAGTAGACCCTATGCCCTTAGAGACTGTGCACGTGAATACTCCATTCGCTGCACCCCCTAACTCTTCAGAGCTATACCCCTCCGAGGTTATATTACCTGATGGTAGAAGCCTTGCCGAAGTACAAGAAGTTGAGCGGTATATGATTGCGGCTAGGGAACACTACAACAAAAAAGGGGTCTTCGACGCAAGTTTTGACGCTCTCCATCGAAAAAACCATCGAAATACCCATCCCTATAAAAACGTCGCAATATGGGTCGATATATGTGTCAAAAGTCACTGTTATCGACGCCTATTTCAACGTGCCTAGCGACGCATATTGCGACGACCATAACAGGAAAAAAAATCTTGGACAGAGGACAGGCAGCCTGGCTTGTGCCCAGTGAAAAGATGGACACAGCCACAGCCCATACTGCCTGTCCTCTGCCCAAGAAAGCGAGCAGCACCAAAATCAACCGTGCTCCTGCAGAAATTTCGACAGAGTTCCCTTTGTTTTAACATAAACTTTTCAAAAAAAACCATATGTATACGCCTCCTACATGCTATCCATGTAGGATCTCACATGAGATTTAAGGCAAATGAAAGAAATGAAATGAACTTTGTGCAAAACCATAACCAAATTAAAACCATAACCGGCCATAACCATATTGATCAAAACCATAATGATAACCATAACCATAACCATAAAGTTAAACATAACCATAAACAAAACAATAACCATAACCATAAACAAAACAATAACCATAACCATAAAGAAAACAATAACCATAACCATGTCTGAACAATAACCATAACCATGTCTATACAAAAAAGAGACACAGAAGCGTGTCTGTGTCTCACAAAACATATATATAAAATCCACTAATGACTACGCGTCACAACCTGCACATAGGACAAGTCACAAAATTAGTATTGATATTACTTCACATATACTTATTTAATTAAATCAACTCACACATATTAACATCTCACCTCAATCGATCAGAGAGACTCTAAGGCCTCCCAGTCTACATGCTCTCCTGAGGCAGCAAGATTATTCAATACTTCATAAATACCTCTACGATATCCATTTGTCTCCTCGTGGCGTGTCGAGGCTTGATGCATTGCAAGATTCTACGTTTATACAAAAATCAAAGTAATTAAGAATACATGATTCATCGCGTTTTAAAAAAATGCCATAGCTAGGATTAGATTGGAAACTCACAAACTCATAGCAAAAGGTGTCGAAGCCTCCGTTGCCAAGATGAGATGTCCCCATGGTCATCTGTCTTACCTCCATGGCCTGACGCTGCTGTCTGAACCGCATGTCCATTGTCCGCTCATCCTCCCTGATCTGCTGCCACGCCTTGTATGGGATGCCCGAAGGCTTCGACGAGCCGGTCCTAAAAGCTTGCCGAGCTGCATCTCGATGATGTTTCACGGTGTCCCGTGCAACACCCTTGATCCACCTCCTCGGAAGATCCTTTGAACCCGGAGCAGGCTGATACTCTCTCATGATGGTCTCCACTATATAATTGATTTTATCGCGATCCTACTCAGGCTAAGGCATCAGAATGATGGTCAAAAACTGCAGCTCCACGAGCTGGCTGGCGAATCCGCTGTCTCATCTCAGTCCCGACTCTATCCATGTCAACAGAACCATCTGCCTGTATAGTATAGAGCTTAGAGGCACTAGGATCGTGTGCCCCCCAAGGTGTCCGAGGTGTGCTAAGAGGTGTGTTGAGAGGTGTGCCTGGGTAGGATGGGGGTCGTGAGCGAGGAGGGGTCAAAGCGTACATGGACCCTCCTCCACAGCAACCACCACCTCCACCTGACGATCGCCGAGATCGGCGAGTGCGCCTATGCTGCGGAGATGAGGACGTACCCGCCTCTGCTGTACCCCTAGGTGTTGAAGCGGCCGTGATGGGAGACCTCGCAGGCATCATACCCGTAGGCATCCCCCCCCCCCCCCCATAGGCGTCCCCCCCATAGGCGTCAGACCCTTGGGTGTGAAGCCTGGAGGCGTAGTACCCGTGCCTCTGGCTACCCAGTACTGAGACACCTCTGCCATCTGACTGGGTGTCATCCGTGTGACAAAGCCCATAAATGGATCTGCACTCATAGAAGCGGGATCTAGAAACTAGTCTGCCATACTAAAGCCCTGCACAAAGAAAGTAAAAGAAAGTGTCACAACACCTTTGTTTAAATTAACTTTAAGCTTAATTTCAAATCAACGTCTTCACACAAACACTTACAAGCCTAGGCCTCGATGAGTGAGGCATCATGGATAAGATCTTGCACCGTATCATCGTCTATCTCTAATTGCAGATATAACTCTGCCCCAACTCGTTTTGGTAGATTGTCTTCATCCATTGCATCTTCATCTACAAGTGTCATATTTGCCTCGTCTGCCAATCTTGCATCCTCCTCATCGCTCCTCTCCCATCAATCTTGCATCCTCCTCATAGCTCCACAGTTGAGGCATTTTTGGGTCAAAAACGGATAGAAATTTGGTCTTCAAGACAAGAGACTCTTGCACCATCCATCCTTCTGCCATGCTCCCCTCTGAACGGGCTTTTTGGCGAACAAAACCCTTAAGTGTTTCATGAACCGCTCTAGAAAGAACATCCATGAGCCGCTCTAGAAAGAACCTCTTTAAGTGTTTCATGAACTGCCATTGCAACCTCATCTACTACATGGACGAGCAAGTGCATTTGGATAGTTAGGCAGCTCGTGGGTAGATACTTCTCAATCATGCAAACTGTCTCAATGGAGTTAACCCTTGCGACTGCAATAGATTCCTCTCGTATCTCCTTGGAAGAGATCCATCGCACTAGCTCTGAAATCTTGTATATGCAGGACCGCACTTCCTCCGTTAAACACCCCTTGATCGCAATTGGAAGAATGAATTGCAAGAACTTATGCCAGTCGTGCAATTTCAGTCCTGCAGTTGATCGTCACGGGTGAATGTTGTCTTGAGACATTGCATATATCCTGTTTGGCATGCTGAACTCCGAAATCACCCTTTTGACTTGTCGCTCCTCACTTTTTAGCAATACCCATGGCGCTCTTGGAAGCTTTGTTTGGCCAGCTGCATTGGTGAAAGGCCACAGCTCTGGCATCTTTTCATCTGACTGTAAATCATCTCGTGAAGCTCGATTGTCTTTCATTCCCATGATTGTCTTCCAGAGGAGCTCTCCCACATTCTTGAATATATGCATTGGATCCAGCTGCTATGTGGATTCAACCGCATCTGCTATGTCGATCCCATGCCATAACTCCTGGAGCTCGTCAACTAGTGGAGCTAGATAAACATCCATGTTTTTTGCCTTGAACTTACCAGTTACAATCAAGCCGAATATCAAATGACCCTTCTTGATGGCAAGACACGGCGGGAGGTTGTAATTGATGAGGCACACAGGCCAAGTGCTCCATGACGAGCTTCTCAAGCCAAATGGATTGACTCCATCCATTGCCATGCCCAAACGTAAATTGTGTGGTTCAATCTTAAAATGTGGCCAGGTATCTTCAATGTGCCTCCAAGCCTTTGAATTAGCGGGCACCCTAAATGTTGCGTCAGTGGATCTATTTGTAGAATTCCACCCGCATCAACTTTGCAATGGAACCACAACGAAACATGCTTTTTATCCTAGGCATAATAGGGGAATGTCGCAACACTTTAACTGGCATTGTCTCACCAACTGCATCTTGTTTGTAGCGCATTGCTCCGCACTTAGGACACAACAGACAATTCGCAAATTCATTGCGAAAAAGAATGCAATCATTTGGACATGTATGAATCTTGTTGTAGTCCAAGCCAACTGAGGTCAAAAGCTGCTTTGCATCTGGCCTGGAGGGGGGCATTTCATTGCCAGCCGGGAGAAGTTGCTCCCGCAACAAACTGTTTAAGCCACATTAAATTAAAAAGCTCCCCGAGCACGTCACTGTTGCAATCGGAAAATCTCTTTTGTAAGTTATGTACCTAAAAAAAGCAGTGACGCTTGCATCTTACCACCCGTACGCTGACTGAAGATTCAAAAACGTCAGACAAGTACGAAGCACAGATATTTTGGCGCCTTCATAGATTGGTTGACGTGCCAATTTCCTCAACATGTCTTCAGGAGATAGGTGCACTGCTTCTGTTGCTGCTTCGTTAGCGTTCTCCTCGCTTGTAATAAAGAAGGCATCCAGCATCTCCTCCATGTCGTCGTCTTCTGTCTGTAAGCCCTTTTCTGCTTCCATCCTTGTCTCTATATTGGTCAGACCTTCACACATAATCCTTTTTCTCTCTCTCTCAAATGTAGGTGTTATGTCGCGAAAATCAATGCCCGCTCCGTAGGAGTCATATCGTAGATTCTGTACGATTTCTCTAGCAAACTCTCCGTACTTGTGCACATGCTCATTACATATCCTACGCATGCACAGGATTTGATATTTGCAGAGCGTGCACGAGCATGCAATCTTTTCCTCCATGTTAGTTGATGACGTTGCCATCTACAATGATTATGAATGTTGTTTTAATATATATACTCCTCACAATGTAAACTGCCTCGCATTCTCTAGTCTTGCCCGATCTCCGTACACCTCGGTCCAGAGGTGTACGGAGATCAGGACCACCGGGTCAAAATCTCATCTTTATTTGTCAAATCCTATATGGGTAGACACATACGTGCACTCCCAAGTGTACATGACAATGCATGTAGCGGGCAAAACCCCTTTGCCTCTTTTAGTTCCATAGTTTCTTCTAGAGGGAGAGAGAGAGAGGTAGAGAGAGTTTCTATCCTTTT